>NW_006239271.1:564609-578633 GCF_000226075.1 Solanum tuberosum | reverse complement strand
AGAGAGAGGAGAGAGGCGAGAGAGAGGGGGCAAAGAGTGGGAGCAGGTGAACTATATATGTATATCGATTAGATAATTGTATATTATACATATGCATTTGTGTATATGGAAAGCGAGATTGAGAGAGGGAGGAGAGAGGCGAGCGAGATTGGGAGAGGGAGGAGAGAGGCGAGCGAGAGAGTGGGAGAGAGGTGAATTGTATATTTGGTTAGATAATTGTATATTATATATATGTATGTATTTGTATATTCTGGTTAATTATATATATATACAAACGTGGCTAATTATACAAACTCGAAGTCAACCCACATAATTAATGTATAATGTTAGTCGCAAGTGGTAATTATAACAAACTATAGCTATGATGAGTAATTAATAAGTAGTATAAATTTGCTTAATCGCGTAATTTTCCCTAAAAAATATTCATTGAACCCGTCAACTTTAATGGAGGCTTGCCATTGCGGACGCCATCATTTTGTGGTGAATTTTCAGAATCAAAGGAAAAAGAAGTACAAACTTTCTTTGTTTTCAAGTCACTCCTCAGTTTTTTGCTTTTGGGGATCTCAAATGGTGCACCATCATTGGTGCTTGTAGCCCTTCTTGTTGGGTTATGAAGGTAATTATGGCGTTATGCGGAAGCTTATAATTTGCAAATCATATAATTGATAAATTAGACGACAAATAAAAACATACTAAAAACATATTATTAATAGTGTTTGGTCAAGTGACCTACATATTATAAAACTAATATAATATTGATAAAAAACATAAATATGTTTAAGAGAAAATTTTGCCATAAACTACATTGTGGATGCTCTTGTGTTTTTTATATGAAAAGAAGGGTCTTCAATTTATAGAGTTCCAAACTTTTCTTCCAAGGAAAGAATAATTCAAATATGGAAGAATATTATATTTTCTTTTAAGGAAAAGTAAAAACATTTATGGTAATGTTTTGTCTTTTCTTTTAGGAAAAAATAAACTTCAAATAAAGTAAGAAAATCAGGACAAAACTCTAACACTTCTTACACTTGTCACCCGTTTCTAGAAAATTATGCACTGCAGTCTTTGATCAAAATCTACTTTCGGTGATTGGTTCATAATAGCATTTATCAACCATGCCGATAGTGGCGCTAGAGGTGTGAACTGTTGTTAGGATCGTCCAACTCTTCGGTAACCATCTCTGCCTTTCTACATTTCTCTCTGGCGATTTGTTAACTCGATGCATAGGTGTAATCTTCTCAATTGACGACGTCTACAATACTCTCTATCGGCACTAGAATTCGATTAAGCATATTTTCTTCATCTGGTAGTACATCGTTATTTAGTGTGATGGTCTCTATGCTAGAGTTTGAATCTACATCAATGTAGATTTCAGTTTGTAACGAATTCGACGATAAAGAGTTATCGTGTAAATCTTCATTAGTAACAATTACCGACGAGATGGATGAGACGATGGCGGCTTATTAATTGGGGAAGTGTAAGAATCTATTTGGGTATTTAGTTTAACTAATTTACTTAAAGATCCTATATTTACAGTCAAGTATCATCTAATTAAAGAAATCTAGTCAACAAAATTTGTTTTCCTTCCATTATTAAGTATATATATATTCTACTTAATTTATTCTTATTATTTAGAAAATACAATTAATCTGGTTACTTTTAATTGGATTTCTTACTAAATTTATCTTATTTTATAATTTATCTTTGCTCTTTTCCTAGAATTATAGATTATTATTTTTACAAAAAAAAGAATCTAAATTAATAAAATCTGGTCAATGCAATTTAATTATTTTCCATTATTACGTAAATATATATTTTACTTAATTTATCCTTATTATTTAGAAAATACAATATATCTGATCACTATTGAATTTTTTTCCTAATTTTTATTTTATTTTATAATTTTTCTTTTGTGTTCTCCTAGAATCATAGCTTTATTTTTTATTAAAAAAATCTACATAAAAGAAGTTTGGTCAATCCAATTTATTTCCTTTTCATTATTTAGTAAATATATATAATTTCTACTTAATTTATCCTTATTATTTAAAAAAAAAAAAAAATCAATCTAGTCACTTGAATTGGATTTTTTACTAAATTCATTTTAGTTTAGAGTTAAGTGTCAAAAACACAACTAAATTATCCTCTCTCTTTTAGTTTCATACCTAAACTACAGAGAGTATGAGAAACACACATAAATCATCACTCATTAGGTTGAGAAATACACCTTAATACTGATTAGATCAAGTGTGTGTACACACTAAGGCGTGTCTAGCTCAAAATTTCATCCACATGGCTTCTTTTTGTCTTATTTACTAACACATTTTTTTAGTTAAGTGTCAAAAACACAATTAAAGTATCTATTCTAGTGGTGGTAAATGGGTGGGTTGGGTAAAATTTGGGCGGGTTGAAAATGGGTCAACATAAAATGGGTAATAATTCAAGCCCCTCACCCCACACACACATATTTCATATGGGTAAAAATGAATTGGGTAAAATACAAGTTTACCCATATTTACATGAGTAAATAGTACTTTACATTAGAATTAAACATGTATAAAATATTTTAGTTTTATTTTGGCAAAAGTACTCATTACCCTCCTGAACTTGAACCCTTTTATTCGGTGTACACCTAAACTAAATTCTATTTTAATTACCCCCCCCCCCCCGAACTTGTTTATTAATCCTCCGTCGCGTACACCTTTATTGTCCGATCACTCCAATCGTGTCTACACGCGCATGACACCTAGATAAATATTAGCCACCTAGATAATTAAATGTCAAACTTTCTCACCTACTCCAAAACTTCCGGTCTAAGCTTCTCACTAAGCTCTAAACCTCTCACTAAGCTCTAACAAAGGGTAAGAAGTGTAATTGACGAACGACGACAGATTTCAAAACTTTTGGCTCTCTAAGAAGTGTAATCGACGGAGTAAAGGGTAGATTTTGCAGAACTCTTTTTGGATTTGGGTCAGTTGCAGTTCTTAGACGTGAAAGCTTGCTCGATTTCGTGAAGCGATTGGTTGATTGGTCGATTTTATTTCGATCTTGTCTGAAATTGTTACCAAGTAAGTGATTATCCACTCTTATGATGTGTTATTGTTTGTTTCCTTTACTTTTTCATTTATATTTTGCCCTATTTTTCGTTTAAGGTTTTGCCGTAATTTGACTAGGGTTTCGGCATAGTTTCCGATTGAGTTTCCGATTAGGGGTTTGATAGTTTGATAGTTCTCAACTAGAATTTTCACTTAATGAATGCATTATTATGAAGTTGTTCAGCTTATGCATGCATGAGTTTTAGGGTTTCTGGTAATTAGTTCAAAAAATTAGGGCTTTTTAGTAAAATTAAGATTCTAGGGTTTTTATTTCAATATTCTATTTTGGTATTGTTAAATGGTGGGGTATTTTGTAATTTCCTTATGTATATTTGTATGATGTTGAGTAATAATGGCTACTAAGTATCAATTATGTTTTTGTACTATTTATTATAATTTCCTTGTATAATTGTATGCTTATGAGTTAAATTTGGTTTTGTTGCTTCTGTTTTGGTGTTGTTGCCTCTGTTTTGGTGTTATTGTATATTTTTTAGTGTTGTTGCCTTTATTTTGTTGTTGTTGCCTTGTACAATATGTTGATTGTTATTATGATTATAGGTTGACACTATGGCTACTAAGTACCTCAATTTAAGGTTCAAATTTGGGGGTATCTTGGTGAGTTAGGTAGGTCCAGTATATGTTGGGGGTAGGACTGAATATGTAGAGAATGTGGATGAAGATCATTTGTCAATTCCTGAACTTGCAGATTATGCTAAGTCTTTTGGGATTAGTAAGTTAGGAAAAACTTATGCTAAGTCTCTAGGGGGTGATCTGGTAGAATTGAAAAATGAAATAGACATTTGTAACATTACATTATTTATGCATAATGGGGACACAATAGATATTTATGTGTGTGATGACACTATTTTGGAGGATGTGGGTCCCAGTGAAGGTCAAATTAGTCAATCTTTAAGTCAAGTGGTTGAGTCTGTTAATGCACATGGGAAATCTAATGGTTCTTGCATAAAAAACAGATCTAGGGTTAGGTTCCTCTTCTTCATTTCCATCTAGTGAAAAAGTTGAGAATGATGGGGTTGCAAGGGTCCAACAAGAAACTGATGATGATTATTCTTCAATAGATTGGACTGATACCGAAGAAAAAGGTGAACCTACTGTCCAACAAGGAACTGAACCTTCTATTCAAGAAGAAGTTGAACCAAGTGCCCAAGAAAATGCAGAGGAAGACATAGACAGTGATTCTATTTGTTCTGACCAGTCTATTGACTATGGAAGTGATGTGCATGAGGAGTTGAGGATTGTTAAGGAAGATGTGAGAAAGTTTAAAGAAAGTAGGAGGAGAAAGAAGAAGGATAAAACAAAAGATTTTTTTAGGTGAAGTTGGACTTGATGAAGGATATGAGGATATTGAAAAAGGGAAAAAAAATTCAAGGGTAAGCTAACAGAGGATGAGCCATACTATGACAGTTCTGATTGTGATAGTTTTCAAAGTGATGAAGAAGAACCTGTTCTGATGATGAACTTGAAGGAGTGAGTTTAAGGGGGAGAAAGAAGAGTAATAGAGTGATATATGATTCTACTTGTAATGTTGTAATATGGCAGTGTGGTTCGATATTTGAAAGTGTAAAGGAATTTAAAGAGGCAGTTACAAAATATGCTATAAAAAAGGAGTTGAGTTAGACAAGTATGTGAATGAGAGTACTAGAGTAAGAGTCAAGTGTAAAAGTGGTTGTCCATAGCTATTGTATGCAAGCAAGGAAGGGAGGAGTGAGAACTTCACTATCAAGACATACAACCCAAGGCACAGATGTACCAAGACCACCAAAAATATTTTGTGTAATTCAAATTTTTTATGTAAGTATCTGAAAGATAGGATTATTTCTCAACCTAGTATAAAAGGGTGAAAAATACAAGATTTGGTGAGGAAAGAGTTGAATGTTCATGTAGGCAGGGCAGTTTGTTTAAAAACAAGAAAAATTATTTTAAAGAAAATTATAGGGGATCATGTGACAGAATTTAACAGAATCCTAGACTACGGGTTGTGTTACTCCAAATAAATCCTGGTAGCACTTGTGTTGTGAAGCATAAAGATTCAGAATCAAAAAATGGGATGAAACAGTTTCACTCTTTTTATATATGTTTTGATGCTATGAAAAAGAGTTTCCAACAAGGATGTAGAAGATGTATATGGCTGGATGGGTATTTTCTAAAAGGAATTTGTAAGGGTCAACTTTTGGTAGCTGTTGCTAAGGATGCAAACAACCAAACGTATCTAATAGATTGGGTAGTAATTGGTACTGAAAGCAAGTTGATATGGAAATTGTTCATGACCATTCTGCAAGATGATCTTAATCTAGGAGATGGTTCCCAGCTCACTATCATTAGTGATATGCAAAAGGTAACTAAATTTCTTTTTTTTTGTTTATCTTTATTTTAATTTGATCAAAATTTAACTATCTTTATTATTTTGCTTTGCAACTATATGGACTAATAGTTGTTATAGATGAACTATTTCCAGAATGTGAGAACAGAATGTGTGCTAGACACATATTAGCAAATTGGCCACAAAACTTCAGAGGCATAGAGAGAAAGAAGAAATTTTGGGCTTGTGCTAGATCAACATTTGAGGCACAATTTAAGTACAATATAAATGCCCTATCCAAGCTGGGAAAAGATATAGTTGAAGCCCTTACCAAATACAATAAGGAGAAATGGTACAAAGCTTTTTTGCAAACTTTTTCAAAATGTGATAGTATAGATAACAACATGGAAGAGAGTTTCAATGCTTGGATCTTGGGACCTAGGAACAAGACTATTGTAACTATGTTGGAAGAAATTAGAGTTAAGGTGATGAGTAGGGTGAGTAAGTCAAGAGTATTTGCTGAAACATGGACAAATGGAATATCTCCAATGGCAATGATGGAATCCAATACCAATGTAGCAAGATCAATGCAGTGCAACATTGAATGGAATGGTGATAATGGATCTGAAGTGTTAGAAGGGGTATACAAACATACTGTGAACTTGGGTCAACAGAAATGTAGTTGCAGAACTTGGGAATTAAAAGGTATCCCATGTGCACATGGTATAGCAGCAATGAACCACTTGAACATGGATGCATCACAAGCAATTTCAAGCTGGTATAGAAAAAGAGACATATCTGAAGACATATTCTCATTTCATTTAAACCAGTCCCAAACATGGAAATATGGCCTGAAAGAAGAAACCCAATGGTTGAACCACCTGAGGCAAGCCAAATGTCTGGTAGGCCACCAAAGAACAGAAGAAGAAGAAGAAGAAGAAGAAGAAGAAGAACTGGTAGGCCACCAAAGAACAGAAGAAGAGAAATTGGTGAAGTGAGAAATGTTGGGAAGTTGCCAAAAATGGAGACAGTAATGACATGTTCAATTTGCAAATGAGCAAATCATAACAAGAGAAATTATTCGAAAAATCCTAAACCTAAGTCTACACCAACACCCACTCAAGAGGTACATTCACATTAATTTGCTTTTATAAATTAGATTAGGTTACTTATTAATTTAGTCTCTTGTTGTATTCTTTTTCTACTCACATTAGTCCACCACTTGGAAAAAGAGGGGTAGAGGTCAATATGAAAGAGCAAGCAGCAGCAAGACTGGTACAAGAAGAGGTGCAGGAAGTGGTTACAAGAAGAGGCCAAAAGTGGTTGGACAAGGTGTATTTGTTGCTGATACTGGATATACATGTATTAATGTAAGTGTCTTATAAAACTATCAAAGTTATATTTTTTAAATGTGAGACCCAAAAATAAACTATGTTGTTAATATTGCATCAAGGATTGTCTAGCAGTAGGAGGGGTTAATACTGGTGTGGTGAGTTCTGCGCATGTGACAAGTGATATTGGTTTTAAACCTACCAAGGGACTGAAGTGGAAAGGCAAACAACACATGACTCAAAGAGAACTTCAAGTCCAAAGTGTTATGCGTCGTATTCAAACCAGATCAAAAGCTGCTAGAATTCAAACAAAGGCAGCCAAGGGAAAATCACCCTCAAAGAAAACTTCTTAGTTGTGTGATTGTGTGGTTGTAACAACCAAACTTAAATTAGTGACTGTTTTGTATTTTGTGCTTGTGTGATTGTTCAATCAAACTTAAAGTAGTGTTTGTTTTGTGTTTTGGTGTTTGTGTGGTTGTTCAACCAAACTTAAAGTAGTGACTGTTTTTTGTTTTGGTGGTTAACTTAATTTATTGTGGTTGTTGGTTAAAATAATGAAACACTATGATGTTTGTGTTTGATATGCCTTTATGTTAGGCTGCCTTTATGTTATTATTTCGTGTTTTGATATCATATTACCAATTACATGTAACTGTAGTTTTATGAAAAAATGACAAGTCAATTGAACATACACAAAGATATATATATATATAGTTTTAATCAACAGAAACATACATCACTAAAACACCAAACCAAACTAATCCACAAAATGAAAACCCTAGATCCAAAAGACCTTGCGTTAATAACAATTGCATTCACAAAAAAAATTCAGCGACACACTAAATAAAAGAACAATATCACATTACATATCAAACTAATGCCCAAAATTAGTTTCAACAACCTTCTACACTTCAGCTATTTTTCTTGTTTGTTGGTCATCTTCAACAGACCCAAAATCACAATATTCGTCTGGCTAGGAAATTCTGGATCATACCAATCGAAAAACTTACAAGGATTTCGAAATGAGGACTGTTTTTCATAAAATCAAAGTTAAAAAAATTTACATAATACAAACTTGGCAAATAAAAAGCAAAAAAATATGAAACAATACATACCCCATAGTGTCTACAACCGAGAAATCTACGTCCGGAATTGTCATTTGTCCATGAAATTTTCGGAAATTGGAGGAGTCCCACATAAGCAAACAAGTCTCCTATTATAATTCATGAATTTAGCAATAGCAATTAAAACAAAAAAGAGAGAAAAATTTTGAAATTTGAAAAGGGAGAAGAGATTAAGGAGAATAAATAGTTAGAGAATAGAGAGAAAAATCTTTAAAATATGCCAAATATTAAAAAAATGGAGATTTTACGTTTTTTACCGTTGTAGCTTTATGATGTGACAAAAAATCACTTCCTCACATGCCTAGTAGAGTGTGTTGTCAATTTCTACGTCAGGTGGACAATAAAGGTGTACGTGACGGAGGAATAAACAAGTTCGGGGGGGGGGGGGGTAATTAAAATGGAATTTAATTTAGGTGTACATCGAATAAAAAGTTTCAAGTTCAGGGGGGTAATGAGTACTTTTATGTTTAAAAATACTTTATTTAGTTTTATTGTATCACCAAAGTAAAAAAAAAAATTCCTATAACTTTTCAATATAAAATAAATTTATGTAATAACAAGGAAAAAATATTTTAAATTTCAAAGTAAATGAATATTTGCATTTTAGGAGTAAAACGTGCTTAAGGCACTTTACGCAATATCAATACTAATACATGATTTGCTTACTTAACACTATTATTTTTTATCCAATATAAATTAAACAAATTAAAAATATAATTATAATTAACAAAAGAAATGTACATGTAATATAGTATATATTTTTTGGAGGGTCAAAGACTTTACCTTTTCAATTATAGAGAAGCATAATTCGAACATAAAAAAAAAAAAAATTATAACACTTTTGGTGATATCATAAAAATTTTAAGTAAATAAAAAATGAAAGCTTAACTCATTTGACTAAGGAACCCATATTTTACCCATGCCCATCTAAAAAGTCACTCACTCAACTCATTAGAATATGGGTGGGTTAACAAAAGTATACCTTACATAAATCCCATAGTGTAAAGAGTAAATTGCATTATATCCCTACTCTTTTCTTAATTACAATAATTCCTTTAAATTTGTACCTTCCGGATGCATTAATTCTGATACAAGAAGAATTCTTCTGTTGCGCTAAAAAAGGGAACAAAATCATTTCAGTTGCGCTTAAAAAAAACATAAAATTAACTATCAAATTCATAAATCACGCAATTACGTTGTTGTCACTGCTAATCAATCTCTCCCAAAGCATAACAATTTCAAAAAATTCAAATTTTGAATTTCTTCTCCCAAATCGTAAAAAATCTTTTCAATTTCGATTCAAAATCATTGAAAAATTGAGTTGATACATCGTGAATATCTCTATTTTGTTGAGATATTCAAGAATCTAAGAAAGTGAGGTAAGTTATGAACGATACATAAGTGATGGAATAGTTGTTGAACAAAATATTTCTTTTGTGAATGTTAATCAGCCATTGCAGCTTGGAGATCAATAAGTTGGGAAAATCTGGAGATTCGATACATTACATAGATGAGCATTGCTTTATCCCTATACAATTGTTTAAAGATCCTCTTGATTTTTATTCAGTATTGTCGAAAAGAATTTGAGATTCAAAATTCTTCTCCCAATTCATTGAAAATCCTTTCAATTTTGATTCAAAATAATCGGGAAAAAATTGAGATTCAAAAATTTTCTCCTAGTTCATCAAAGATCCTTTCAATTTTGATTCAAAGCTATCGAAACTTTTGAGAGGATACATCATGAATATCTTCGTTATCGTTAGTCTATACTTGGAGGTGAAGAAACATGAGCCGAAATTTGCAATGTATCTACTATGCATTAATACAACACACAAAAAGGCAAGAGAGATGTTGTGTAGTCGATTTTATGATTTGTGATCTCGAGATGGATATATTACTCGTGATACATTGCTATTTTAAAAATATTTAGTAAATTGTTAAGTATTGTAATCTTACCTAATACATTAAAGTAGTAAAGGTTTCTCCTAAGGTGTTTGATTTTAGATCGATACATTACCGTGTGGTAGTTATTATGTATCAGATACATGTAGTGTTAATTTATAAGAATGTATCATGATCAAAGTTTTTTTTATTTATTTTTTCGAGATGAATATATTACTCATGATACATTATTATTCTAAAATATTTAGTAAATTTCTAAGTATTGCAATCCTACAAATACATTAGAGAAGTAAAGATTGCTTGTAAAGTGTTTGGTTTTATATCAAAACATTATTGTGTGATAGATATTAAGTATCAGTTACATGTGTTAGTTTGTAAGAATGTATCATTGCAAAAGAATGGGTATTTTAATAGTAATTTGTATAAATATATCATGGTCATTAATGTGTATATGATACACCTGATTGAAAAATTGCATATCTTGTACAATCAAATTGTGTATTTTGTACAAAGGAAATCAAATTGAAAATCAATTGATGGGATTGAAAAATATTATCGATACATTATGGAGCTTGATATATGGCAAAATGATACATTATGCATTACTTACGTATCAAATACGTTTGAATTGAACATGAAACTCACTAGTCGAAGTATCAGCAACATTAGGTTCTGTATCAGTATAATATATATAAATATGATACATTGCACAAAAATCACTAGTCGAATCATCAGCAACATTATGTTATGTATTAGTATAATAAATATAAACATAATACATTGCATAAAATTCACTAGTCGAAGTATCAACAACATTAAATTATGTATCAGTATAATAACTATAAACATGATACATTGCATAAAATTCACTACTCGAAGTATCAACAACATTCGATTATATATAAGTATAATCAATATGCACATGATACATTGCATAAATCATAGTCATTGTATCAGAAAGCTAAATTACGAAACAAAATAAACTAGATACATTGAGACTATGTACATTTGGTAACGATTGGCGTGATAATCTAGATTCAATCTTTTTCTCTTTTTTTGGACGTTTTTTTCACAATCGATTTAGAGGTCAAAGATACATCATTCTTCGACTTTGACTTCTCTAATCTCATATTCTTCATGAATAATGGATTGTTTGATACATTAAAAAATTGTGCCTTTAAGAATCAAAATAAACGAATACATTGAAAATTTGTTCCCCTTTTTTGAGCATTTTTCCACAATAGATTTATAAGTCGAAATCTTTCTTTGATTTTAACTTCTCCAACTCGAGATTCTTCATGAATAACAGATCGTTTATTTGTTTAGATCTATTTTCAACAAAATCTTCATCATCACAATCAAAGATACAACATACATTATCTTGAGTAGTTGAAACTAATTGGGTAATCCCAATACTAAAAGATGGAGCATCATCCATATGTATCCGAATTTTATAGATGAAAAAACAATTATTTTTTAAAAAAAAACGACGATGGTGATGAACGGGAAAGAAAAAAAATGAATTAAGAAGAACTATCTCTTGATTAACTTGAAATCAATTAACTGGAAAGAGAAAATATTTGAAATTCAAAAATGGAGTGATAAAGGTAATTGGTGATATAGTAGAGTGATTATAGGCATGAAAAAAAGGAAGAAAATTGTGGAGTTGGAAGATTCGAAGTTATGTATCCAAAAAAGAGAGAATTTGAGGGGAAAAAGAAGGGATTTTTGTAATTTTTTAAATGGTAGAAAATAATAGAAAATAGGATAAAAAAAAAGATGTGTAGTTAGGTAATTTTTCCTTAACAAAATATGAATTCATTTTGCGCACTAATCTATTCTTAGAGTTTCATAGCTAAACTATTGGAAATATGAGAAACATACATAAATATTACTCATTAATTTGAGAAACACACATTTTTATTTTTATTTTTATGTTGACTAGACGTTAAATTTTGGGTCTTCTTCTTTGTTTTCTTTTTTTTCGCTGTGTTTTTTTCTTTGTTTTATTTTTCTTCGTTCCCTGCTTCCTTCTTTTTCATTACTCCTTCATTTTCTTTTGTTGTTGCTGATGCATCCTTCTTCTTCATTACTCATACCCAGTCTTCTTCTATTGTTGCTCCTGCTTCCTGCTTCTTTATCCTTTTTTTTTCTCCTTTTTTTTAAAAAAAAATCGATATATCGCAAACGAGAATCTTTGAGTGAATTGTATATAAAAAAGCTTAGACCAAATTGAAAACTCTACAAGATGCCAATGCTTGATCAGAATCACTTCATCGGGAGCACAAAACAATAATGGCATCAAAGTTAAAACATGGAGGCCCAAAGTTAACCATTAACTCTTTGTTTTTCTTAGTTAATGCAATGATACCAATTATTATTGATGTGCTGAAAATTAAATTGTGAAGTCAGGGTGGAATTTCAAAAAAGAAAAACCAAACCTGAGAGGATTTCATATCTAAAAATTGAATGAAAAAATTCTTTTGGCCAGAAAACTTTGGCCATAATGGTACATTCACACTATAAACATGTTTACTTTTTGACATTTTTACCCTTATTTAAATTTAAATTTATTAATTATTTTTTAATACATGAAAAGTTTCCCAATACATGGGGAATAGACTTGTTCCCGAATTCTCATAATTTCCATAAATACATGTTAATTTCAATTTCTTTTAAAAAGGCTACAAAATGACAGTCTTAATAATTTCTTTTCTTCCCTCTACTTTCCAATATAAATTATAAAGAACACAAATTTGAAATTTACAATTAAGAAATAAAATTTAAAATTTAAATGGCAAAATAAATACTAATAATATTAAATTTAAAATAAATTTATCTCAAACTCTATTCAAATTCAAGATTCATAAAATAACTTAACAAGTAAAATTATTAATCAAAAGTGTCATATATACTGTCCATTTATATACTACTACTATTAATAATAATAATAATAAATTATATTTCTTAACTTTGTGATTTAGAGATAATATATTTTTTGTTAAAAGAAAGTGACTCACATCTATTTCAATTGTTACATAAATAACTTTGATATAGCTAAAATCTTTTTTAGCTGACGGAAGTGAAAAAATTGATTCAAAATTATTTTTTGATAAAATAAAAATTATACAAGGTATGTTTGACCCTTCTCGCAATATTTTTGAGGTATGTTTGAAAAGCCAAGATCATTTTTGGCTGACGGTGAAAAACTTATTAAATTTTTTTAACAAAATAAAAATATAAAAGGTATATTTGACCCTTCTCGCAATATTTTGAGGTATATTTGATCCTCTTCATACATGAATTTTTGTCTCTTTTTTTTTATCTTCTTTAATTCAATGACTAATTTTGATTTACTATGTTGATGATCAAATTTAATTTTTCACTCATCTTCTTGCAAAGTCTATTATAGATGCATCAACTTTTTTTACCACTACAAATAAAACTCAATATAACCGCAAAAAATAATAGTTTTAGTTTTTTTTTTTTTTTTAAATCATTTTTATTTCGTTCACTATTTCTTTTTATTTCTCATGTTTTCCACACTAAAGAATGAAAGCGAAAAATTAAATAGGAACAACAAACTCAAATAATGATAAACAAATATATTCATGAGGGAGATAATTAAGACCCAAATTAACCGTTGAATTAAAAAAACTCAAATATAAAATCACGTGAAAAAACTATTTGATTTACCTCTATATGAATATTGTTTGATTAAATAACTAAAATAAATAAATTAAAAATCCAAATTTAACTTTCGTTAGTCAAAAAAGGATATATGAGTTATTTAATTTGCACATGTAATAGTAAAAGTATATGTGACCCCCTTTTTTTACGGAATATATATTATCTCTATAGGAGTATATCAAAAAAAAATCACCTAATAATAATCCAACATAATCTGCACAATATTATTATTATGAAGATCAAACAAACAATGTGGTATAGTAATGAAGTGTAAAAAATATTTTGAACCTTATTTGATTATTCTATATTAATGTTAGTATTATATTAAAAAGAGAGTAGTCAACCTTGATATTAAGACAATTATATTATAAGAAATGACTTTCTTAATTCAAGACATCACTAGAAAAATGCATTATTATTAAGGGAAAATTGTACATAATGGCAAACTATTAATTCAAATTAAATGGTATAATCACACTTTGATTTAATTGTGTCCTGTAGCAAACTATTTGCCAGCGCCTCTCTCCCTCAAACTCTCACTCGCCACTCTCCTCTCTCGCTCACT
>NW_006239271.1:561626-564574 GCF_000226075.1 Solanum tuberosum | reverse complement strand
AGAGGCTAACAACAATTTATACAAATGGCCTGCCAGCGAAATTATACAAATCTAAAGAGGAGCCAACGAATTATACAATTGTTTCTTTTTGTATATATGTATAACGAAATAGACAGCTTTCAATTGTATATGTATAGTGAATTATACATATATATGTTTGCTATGGAGCGCAATTATGCAAACTTTGCTATAGCATACAAATATGATTTTTTTGTTTGCTATATGTGAAAGTTGCTCTATTATTAATAGCTATTTAAAATATCTAAGCCCCAAAATTATATTATTATTTTTCTAAAAGAAAAACACACACGATGTATGAACGGTTAATTAATTAATGAAGAACCGTATTAATCATTATTATTTAATTGTAAATTTCAGAATTCATATTTAATTTATTAAAGTATATTGTATATTGTTGAGAATCCCCGAGAGTAACGTGTTAATGTTAAATATAGTCTTGTACCAGCACTATATTACGTCAATTTGATAACTTATAGATCATTACTCATATTTGTTATTCATATGACGTCTAAGTATATAATTTTATTAATTATTATGTTTAAATAAATTTAAGTTATTTATTTGAATATTTTAAAAATATAATCTAAAAACTATATTAATAACGACAATCAAAACTCGAAACACTTTAGAGATGGTAGATATCAAAATATTATAAAAATCATATAGTTCATCAGTGTCGATCCTATTTAAGAACAATCATATCGAATATGTCATAGTTTTGCACCCTTATATTATGTTGACTTGATAATATGTGAACTATTATTTATTTATTATTATTAATATGAGTTCTAACTAAGTAAGTTTGTGAATTTGCGTTTAAATAATTTTAAAATAGATATTTAAATAATTTTGTAAGTATAATTTGAAAATATTTCAATTAAGTCAGGCAAAACTCAAAACACTTTATATATGATAAACATCAAAACATTGTAGAAATCATAAAATTTGTATTACTTATAAGTATCGATCCTAATTAATTTTGTAAGAATAACTTTACAAAAACATTTTTTTATAGTTTTAATTTATTATTTAATAATTATATTTTAATATAATTAGTTATAGATAAACTTAGTTGGAGGTGTAAGTGTATATTTCTTGTAGTACATCATAAAGTGTAAATGTTAAAGTTTGAAATATAGAGAGTATATTTGAAATTGAGTCATACTACCAAAAATAATTAATGTATTAATTATATATACATAGAGAATTTGACATTAAATCAAATAAATTATGTTTTTTTTGTGCTCTTAAAAAAATGTTTTACATTGATAAAGTTCCAATAGATGCATAAAGTAAATATTTTTTTAGTTTCATTTCATAGGATCAATTTAATCAATTTAAGTGCTTAAATATAATTATTTATTTTCACCATATTCTTGTTTTTTATAAGAAGAGCCAATAAAAAAAAGTCAAGAAGGAGAAGTAAAATGACAAAAAAAAAAAAGAATTGAAGAAGGAATAAGGCATGGGACCCAGAAAATTCATCTTATCAAAATAATAAATGCTCATACTATTTAGAATATATCAAAAAGTTAATTTTGTTTTGGAGGAAAAAGGCTATAACAATCTTTTTCACTATTCTGACCAAATTGTGGCAACATTGTTTAAAGGTGATTTTGAATTGATCGAGATTGAATAGTTAATGTATACTTCATGCAGTCTTTTGTATGTATGATAATATATTATTAGTGCATAGTAAGTTATGGTATGTAGTTTGTGTATGCTTTTTATGACTTTTAGCAAACTATATAGTATAGTTAATGTATACTTTCTATAACTTTTAGCTATTTTTTTACGTAAATAAAACATGATTATATTTGTTGTAAACTAATTGCTTTATTATATATATATTTGAAATTAGCCGTAATTTTTATATAACATTTGAAAACTGACCAACCAAACATCGTATAAAAATAATATAGAAATAACTTTTAGCATATTTGCAAACCAAATATGGTATAAAATTAATGCATAAATAATCAAAGTTATTCATGTATTAGCTTTGAATTTATTCCATAACCAAACGCCTCCCTAAGCGTATATACAACCTCAAAGTATAACAGAGGATATATGCGTACCATTTCTAAAAGTTTGGGTGGTAATATTTGGTCTTTCCCTGATTTTAAAAAAAAAGTGAGGTGTTTTGGGAGAAAATAAGTACTACTGGAGAGTAGCAGAACTTGTTTTTCCAATTAAATATAGGGAAAATTGTATAAAATAACAAACTATTAATTCAAATTAAATGTCATAACCACAGTTTGATTTAATTGTAACCCGTAGCAAATTGTTGCAATTTCGCCTCTCTCCCTGAATTTCTCGCTCGTCACTCTCGTTTCTCGCTGGGTAGTCTCTCCTCACCTCTCTCACTTTATACAAACACAAATGTATAAAATGTGTTTGTGTTTATATAAAGCGAGAGAAAATTGTATATATACATATCTTTTCGTTCCTGTAACATCTCGCAACTAGAAAGAACTAGAAGGAAGTTTAAAATCTGGAAATAGTTATTTTTGGAAAGTGCAAGGAAATCTGAAATTTTTTTAAGCAAGTTAAAGTGAGTTTTTGGTCAACTTCAAACGACCATAACTCCTAGCTCAAGATGAGTTAGGTGTAGTTGTAGATATGGTTGAAAAGCCCTTGGAATGATCTTTCCAGCGCCGTCAAGTTTGTGCGATTCCGAGTTTGTATGAGTGAGTTATGCCCGTTGGAAGTTGGGCTGTTGGATTAAGGAAATGTCCAATCCGAAATTTTAAGGGGTATTTTAGTCTTTTCATTGCCCTATTATTTTAATCCATTTTTAGGAGTTTAATATAGGTCAAATCAGATTTTAGTCAGTTTTAGAATTTGGGATTTCACACTAGGGCTAAGGAGAAAGGAGAAGACAAAAGAGGAAGGAGAAAAGGGCAAATTCATCAAGATCGATCAAG
>NW_006239271.1:540944-561573 GCF_000226075.1 Solanum tuberosum | reverse complement strand
AAGGTATGTGAGATCACATAGCGTTGGGTTAGTTCACCCACGGGCTAACCATGTTTATATTCAGTGAATTTAAATCTTTGAAAGTTAGAAATTGAGCTCTTGATGAACATTGTTGAAAGTTTTGTTGAATTCATGTGGATTGTGTTGTTGAAGTTTCTTGATGATTTTATTCATGTTTCCGGGTGTAATTTCGGTTTGAATCTATCGTATATTGAGGGTATAAACGATTCCAAGTGTTTGGACGAAGAACTGAGTAAAATTAGAGGATTTAGAGTTGAAAAACGAAGAAGAAAATTTGGGATTTTCTGGGGAAGGGGAAGGGGCTGGGGAGTTGGGCCTCTCAGCGCGCTCCAAAACAGTCTCTAAATATGGGGCTCTGGGGCAACGCGCCAACCAGAGCACCCCAAAGTGTTATTTGAATTTTGAGGGCTAGCGCCCCGCGCCTCTCAGAGCGCCAGAGACGCCAGTTCTCTCCATTCGTTCCCCACCTTTTTCTACGTGTTCCTTAGCAATGTACATATGTCTTCTAGTTGATTCCAACACTCTAAGGTACATCTAAACATCATGAAATCATCCATAATAATGAGATCATGAACCTTGAATCCATAATCCAATTCAAGGAAAGTTAAGAGTCAAGTCAAGAGAAGTAAGAGTCAAGTCAAGAGAAGTTCTTAGAGTTTCTCAAAAGTCTTTTGCAAACGTTTTAACTTTGTTTTAAGACTTAAGTTTTTGAGTTCAGTAAAAAGTAAAGTTGAAGTTCATTTCTTCAAAAGTATATGGGGACTAAGTATTCCCAAAGAGATTAAAAATATTTTCACATTTAAATAAGAACGAAAACTGAGATTTCCAAAGAGCCTTCGGGCTAGTTTTTAGAAAAAGTAATCGCTTTCTAAATGAAGCAAGAGGGGAAGCTTTGATTTTCAAGATAGTCTTTGAGTTAAGTTGTTGAGCACTAATCTCAAATCACAGAAGAAGTATGCTTTTAAACATAACAGCTAGTAACTTTTGGGAGTAGTATTGAGCACCGAATTGGGGGCGAGCATGAGTTCAGATAACTCACGTCTCCAAAAAACCATGTAACCACCATGGGTAGAAAAGGGTCATACTTTTTAGATGAACCATTTTCACAATAGACTAGTGTATCCATTTAGTAGTTCAGGTCCTATACCTTTGGCCGGGTGTAGAATGCGCTGGCAGCGTGAGATAGATCGTTGTATCATCACTATAGCTCTTATGTAATGGTTGTCGGTTAGAGAAACTCCCACAGAAGTTATTTATTTTTATATACATCAATTTATTGAATTTTTACATACATTTCAAAGTTATGTTGTATCCTTATATATACACAGAGTTGACATCATATTTTTAAATAACTTTCTTTATATTGCACTTGTTTTTAAACTGCTTTATATTGAAATGAGTTCAGTTAAGTATTCATGAGTTGAGAAGAGTCAAGGTAAGTGTTTCTTTCAAATTCCCTTTCAAGCCTATGTTGTTTAGCATTCCAACTCGCATACTCGTACATTCAATGTACTGATGTCAGTTGGTCTGTATCGTCTTATGATGCAGACACAGGTAACTAGGATCGACACAGTGCACCGTTGATCCAGTGAGCAATTCAGAGTCAATCGGTGAGCCTCCTTGCATTTCGGAGGATCTATTTTCATTGCTTTCTAGTTAGTTCATTAGGATGTTGTGGATTTGTTCCAACATCCATCTCAGTTGTAGAGGCTTCATAGACAATCAGATGTTAGTCCTTTGAGTCTTTTCATTATCATTTCTTATTATTAAAAACTTGGGTTGCCACTTTTTGGCCAAGTTGAATGTTTAAACTTCAAACATTCTCAGTTATTTTATTATTCAGTTCAGTTAAGTGTTATTGATCATTATAAGTATGAATATTGTCTTCCGCTGAGTTAAGTAAGTCAGGCCAAGGGTTTGATTGGGGCCAGCAATGGTCTTCGAGTGTCAGTCCCTCCCAGGGTGTAGGCTCGGGGCGTGACAGTTCCCCTCTCTCCCCTCTCCCAAATCTCACTCGCCACTCAATCGCCTTCACTTTATACAAACACAAATGTATAAATTGCATTTGTGTTTGTATAAAGCGAGAGAAAATTGTATATACAAATACATATATTTTCATCCTATACAATTATGATTATACAAATACAGATCTTCCCCTGCCCAATTTTCTTTTGTTTTTCTCGCTTTATACAAACAGAAATTATACAATTAATTCTTTTGTATATGTATACCGAAACAGATTATACAATTGCTTCTTTTGTATATGTATAGCGAAATATACAAATTAATAGTCATAACAAATATAAAGTTTGCTATAGAGCGTAATTATGCAAACTATAGCATACAAATATAATTTTTATGTTTGCTACATGTGAAAGTTGCTCAAAAATATATTCTTTCCGAACTTTTGAGAAAAATACACTTTTAAAAAACTTAATCAAATGCTAATTGTTGCTCAAAAATGGTTTTTTAATTTATTGACCAAACAAGCTGATCTTATAAGCTTAACCAAATAAATTATAATTGAATTACATCGCAACGTTAAAAAAAAAAACCCTATGATATTTAAAGGGAAAATTATACATAATGACAAACTATTAATTCAAATTAAATGGTATAACCACACTTTGATTTAATTGTGCCCTGTAGCAAACTGTTTGCCAGTCGCCTCTCTCCCTCAAACTCTCGCTCGCTCTCTCGCTTTATACAAACAGAAATGTATAAATTGTGTTTCTATTTGTATAAAGCGAGAGAAAATTATATATACACATGCAAATACACATATCTTTGTCCTATACACTTGTAATAATTATACAATACAAATATTTCCCTATCCAGTTCTCTTTTGCCTTTCTCTCTTTCTCGCTTTATACAAACACAGATTATACAAAATACAATGTATAATTTACGTTTGTATAAAGCGAGAGAGAGAACAATATTTGATATACAAACATTTTATTTCGATTCAATTGTATACAAATTGAAATTTTATACAGATATACAAACACAAAATTAAATTGAGAGACTCTCAACGATTTATACAAACGAGAGACTGACAACAATTTATACAAATGGCCTGCCAGCGAAATTATACAAATCTAAAGAGGAGCCAGCGAATTATACAATTGCTTCTTTTGTATATATGTATAGCGAAATAGACATAGCTTTCAATTGTATATGTATAGCAAATTATACATATATATGTTTACTATGGAGCGCAATTATGCAAACTTTTTTTGTTTGTTATATGTGAAAGTTGATCTTTAAAGAATGCATAATTTTAGAAAGTCCTAATTTGTTCTACACGACATATTATTAAATAATGAAATAAAAAGAGTCGGAACTGAACATAATGAAAATAGGAATGCATATAACTGAAGCATTATTAGCCTCTATCGAGTACACTGCATGTTGTGGGAAAGACAAAATTACTTACAAGGAGGTGTTATGTAGAGCACTAGGTTGATTAGAAAAGAGATGGGACTCATTGATTTACCTAAACCTTTCACATAATTCACTTACAAGCCACCTGGAACAACTTCATTTCCATAATCTAGAGTATCTTGAACTTAAATTTAATTTCCTTCAAAGTTGTCTACCTTTTCTATTTAATTTAAGTAGTTTTACCCTTCTGAATTCATCACACAACAAATTGAGTAATCCAGTTCTACCTTGCATAGTTGAACTATTGTTACTAGACTTGAGAAGGAACAATTTCAGTGAGAGTCTTCCACCATTATGTTCTCTGAGCACTTCATTCATGACTATTGTCTTGAATGACAATCAATCAGAAGGAACTACCCTATTTCATTGCACAATTTGAAGATATTTTTCATGTTTGTCATCTGGTCTCATCATTCTCCAGCTTTCATAAACTTTTGAAAGCAGTAAGCAACTAAAGTTGTTAGGAGAAAGATCAAAAATCCACAACATGGGAAAGCAAAAGGTAGTTTGCCAAGCACTTATAGTCTGGGAACTTGTTCCACTTCAATATAAGAACCCGCAGCTCTCCCAGAGACACCAGACAAGCTGGAAATGTGTCATTTATAGCATTATTCCCCACATCAAGGACTTCTCAACCATAACAATAGAACAATGACATAGGGTAGACCCTTTAAATTGATTACCATTCAAGACAGTGGTCATCAATGAAGTGCTCTGAGAACATAACGATAGAAGACTACCACTGAAATTATTCTTTCTCAAGTTTAGAACCAATAACGCAGCCATGACGCCCAAGCAATGTGGAGACGACCCACTGAAGTTGTTGTGTGATAAACCCATAAGGGTAAAAGGTTGCTCAAGTAAAAAATATAGAAGACAGACGACCTTGCAGGAAGTTAAAAGTTACTTATAAGATCAAGATTCTCTAGATTACAGTGACAAAGTTGTTCTAAGTGGTTTGTATGTGAATTATGTGAAAGGGTTAGGTGAACCAATGAGTCACCACGTTTGTATCAACCTATTATTCCATAGAAAACCTCCTTGTAAGTTGTTGTACAGAAAGAGAGCATAGATCCCCTCAAGCTATTGTTCTACACAACATGAATAAACAAGGTTCTCCCCTGTAATGAACTTTCAGTTGATGGGATCACTTTATAAAAGGGGTATACAACTATAAGGAATCTACTGACCTAATACGTTACAGGAGCACCTAATTCATATCATGGGGCTTCACTTCAAGGAGCAGCTTCTCGCTCTCTGGAATACTTCCATGCTGTAGGTACCAAATAATATAAGATGCATGAGTTTATACACATTGTATCAATCCACACATAAAAGAGTACAAAAATTGGCTTTGCCTGATGCATCAACTTTACAGTGAATCACTAAGCAAGATCACTGTTACTATTATCATTCCCAGCTGTGTTAACATGTAACTCAAGATGAATCAACTGACTAGAAGCACACTGTGTAAGATGCAGTTAACTGAGTTTTGTTTGCACATAGAAACTAATAATATGTACAAACTAAAAACATAAATTCACATATCAAATGAATGTCACAAGGCCTAAAGCAGGTATTTATTTCTTAGAAAAAAACTTTTCTTGTGATTTCTTTTCACTTTTTTTTTGGGTTTCCGTATCCTTTAATTACCCTCTCTGATTCTTATAGAAACCACCAAGTTTGTTTGCTTTTGTGAAACAAATTTCCTCTATTCAAGGAGAAAGTAAGAAAAAAGACGGAATGCGGGACTATAGTTCATTGCTAGTGATCAAAGACATCCTAATATTCTGAATACACCACTTAAAATCATGTCTATACGAGCCAAGAACGGCAACTTTATTTTTCTATATCAAACTTTCAACTGTAGAAGGGAAAGTGAATATGATATGGTAATATCTATATTAGGATAAGCTTATAGCATCCAGGAGACTCAAGAATGGTAAACATGAAGCACAATAATCCCCAGAAATTGAGAGAATCCAAGACAATAGTCCAATGAGGACTAAGGAAATACCTAATCCAAGAAAAAAAAAAAAAAAAAGAGAGAGACAGAGAAATTGCCTAACCTGCATTCTCAAGTGTCACGAAGGGCACGCACACGATCTTGAATCAGTTTCCTCTCCCAATCTGCTACATCCGCGAAGGCATAATCTGGCAGATTCTCAAAGGGCTCCTTCCACTGATCATTTTTAGCCAAATCATAAGTAGCTCCCTGTATTGACCTTTTGTTGGGCCCACAGGGTCTCTTTGAAACGAGTGTATCATAAGCTGTATTTAGCTGCTCAACAAGCACATCAAGATCTCAGAACACACAGCAATTTAACAGCTGCTAATGAGCTTTTATTATTAGACCAAGGATGGAATATTGATTCATAAATCTGAATGTGAAAAAAAATTAATGATAATATAAAAGGTAAAATCTTACATCCATCCCACAGAACCAGAACATATAAGCAATTGAAACAGCAGGGGCCCTTCCCAATCCAGCAGTGCAATGTACATACACTCTTCCTTTTCCTTCTGAAATCGCCCACTCCAGTGATGAAACAGCTTTAGGTAATACACTCCTCAGGGAATCTGGATCAAAATCTCTTGCCTACAATAGAAGTATTTGTGATGATCAAAATACACAAAACCAGAGGTGGTCTAAGAAAAAAATAAGATCCCAAGACGTAACTCTTTTATTAGGCTATCGACCAGGAAAAAAGTGTTTTGAACTCCAGAATTTGCAAATTGAAAGAAAATCAAAACAAGCAAATGGTCCTTCTCCTACAGCACATCCATAAACTATATCCACATCGTTGAAAACATGAAGCATAGTTATATTCTAAAACCTGGAACTCGTGGACATGGTGCCAGAGCATTATCTGTATGCTAAAACAAGTCTGCAAGGTTCTGAATATTGGCGGTCACCGATTTTCTGAACCAGTGATTCAACAATGCTAGGGAAATATAATGCATATGCTTACATATTTGATGTTAGCTCTTCAGCTAGTATCCATACCAACAACCAAAATAGTGAAGTATAGGATTAACAAAAAGTAAACTACCTCAATTCACATCGAAGTTGTCGACTTTTGAAGGGAATACATGTTACCATTATTTTCGCAAAGCTGAATACTAGTATAGACCAATGGTTTAAGGGGTAACGGTGTTCTATTTCGTGTGACCAATTTGAAAAACAGTAAGTATCGAGAAGATTTACTTACAGGCCTTCTCATGTGATGAATTCCAAGCTCTGAACATCTTGTAATGATAGACTGGAGGTCTATTCCCCAAAACTCAATATCTTTGTCCTGCTGCAAGTTTAGTATAAAAGCTACGTTCTCCTCTTCCTTCAAATAATCTATATCTTCAACTTTCTGAGGCTGGGAGCCAACAATTAGATCTTCTGTTATCAATGTGTAGTTCATTCCTGCAGTTGAAAATTATATTTTTAAGCTGTCTATCAAAACTTCTTTGTATTCGCTATCATCTCTTCATGACAAACACCAAAATACTACATATAGAAAATCCAAATCATTCAGAATATAGCATAATTGATGCAAAACAGAAGGCAGGGAGCCCAATTTTACTAACTCAATACAGCACAACAATAACGTTACAAATCAGATGTGCCTCACAGACCATTTTTATGACGAAGATTTAGATCTATTAAGCAAGGGGCTTATTTTGGCTCCTATACAATTTCCAATTGATCAAGCAGTACAAGAAAGTCAAAAAGAGCATAGTAGATCTACTTTTCAGGGGATCTTTAGTTAAAAACCCAATCACTTGTGAAAATTAAGTTGCTAACACCCAGATCTTAAAAGTAAACAAGTTTAGAGAAGTGACCATGGAAAAGGAAAGCATATGTTAATATTAAATTGGTAAATACCAAGTTCATGGTGATATTCATAAGGATTCCTCATCATTCTCTTCATAGCTAAGTTGTATTCCTCCATCTTCTTATTACTACTGGATCTAGCATGGTTCTCTTTAACTTCACTTTCTGGAAGTTTGCAAGAAATCTGGAAGGATTTGTTGGTGAAATTGCATAAGGAATTCGCATATTTCTTGCTTGAATGAGAGAATAACAATGGATTATTTTGAACTGGGGACAAGCAGGTGGAGTTCCAGAGAGCTCTCATTCTCTCTTTGCTTGTGAATGTGGTGGTTCTCCCTCTGTCAGGTTCTTAGATTTTTCTATGGTGGATGGCCGGCCATGTGAATCAAGTGTCGATTCCCCTGTTTCCACAGTGGTAGCACATTTCGGGCCTAAATGTATGGGCGGAAAAACTTGGACAGCAGCCCATGAAGTCAATAAGATTGTGGTTTGATAACTCCAAAACCCAAATCATCCCTTTGACTCTATCAACAAAATCCCATTCTTTTCTGTGATTTTGGTATGTGGGACAAACATAAAATTTGAAATTTATTTCGGAAACTTACCCACTAGTTTAAGAGTTAATTACTTTGATACATTCTAGTTTGAAATATTACAAAAATTACCAAATTTTTTGTGCGTCTAGAAATGTTCAATTACGTCTAGATACATGTATCTTGGGATACACGGGATCAAAATTAAGTGTAATTTATTTTAGATACATTGTATCCAAGTGGATTCACATCTATGATACATGACAAATCTCGCTCGTCACTCTCTTATGTTTCTAATACCTCAGATACATGCGAATCATACGAGATACATGTATCTGGTGTAAATTACATATATCTGCGATACATAACAAATCTCCCTTGCCTTCCTCCCCATCTCGCTTACCTATCTCTCTATTCTAGTGTATCTGGTAGCAAAAATACATGTATCTAAGTGTATCTTCCTCAATATATGGTAAGAAACTCTTAATTAGTAGTAAGATATGTAATATTTTGATAGTATAGCTAATAATAGTATATATGGTAGTGAAATATGTATAATTATGTAGTTTAACTTATCTGAGTAATTTACAAAATTCTCACTAGTTTATGAGCTAATTACGAATCTTACCAGATTTTGGACTTCGGATATATGTATCTGAGATATATAGGGTCAAACTTAGGTGTAATTTGTTCTAGATACACTATATTCTAGTGGATCGCATGTATCAGGCTCTCTCGCTCGCCTCTCTCCCATCTCACGCACCACTGTCCTCTCTTGCTCACCTCTTTATATCTAGTATCCCAGATACATGTATCTAGTGTGATTTTACATGTATCTGGGAATCCTCCTCACCTTCCTTCTATCTCGCTCGCCTCTTCCTATACTTTAGTGTATTCAGTAGCAAACATACATGTACTTAGGTGTATCAGACTTGAAATCTGATATGAAATTATTAATTAGTGATGCAATATGTAATTATTTCAAACTATAGGAAGAATTAGTAAATATGCTAGAAAGAATCTTAACATACTTTCTCGTCAATAATTTGAAAAACGATCTTCCACTTTCTGATGTATTTTAGTAGTTGAGCAATCAAAAAGTGGGAGACTATATATATGGGATAAAATGAGTCTTTTCTAGATGGACTGACGATAAGATGAGACGTGACATGTGCACTCGGTTAGAAGGGGTCGATTAGGGAATGTTGAATGAGCATCCTAAAAATTTGAGCTAAGAAACAAAATTCAACTCAGATGAATTCTGGAACCCACGCCACTGAAACTATATAGTGCCTCAACAGTCACGAGCATAGTCATTCTGGAGACGCTGTATTTATGCCATCAAGGTCCAATTCTCAGCATCTAATATAGTTTTCTTCAATTTATATCATTAAATAGTGTGTCTAACGATCTTTTATTAATAACATAATAAAAAAAATTCAACGGGAATAAATACAAGCAAGGGAGCTAGATCTTACCCTACCAATTCTAATGGGACATTTCTTGCTTTTATATTCATTGCCTCTTGTTACTATTGTGATTTATTTCATAGTTATAATTTGATAAATTCAATTGTACCGTTTTGTGGATAAATAAAATATTGTTATAACGAGGTTTGGTTGTACAATAATTGTCTAATTATGACGAGTAGTCTAAGAAATGGTTATTGATTGTGATTATTTACTATGTTTGTGTCTAATCATGTTGATGTCCAAGTATAAGTATCATTCGAAGAGGTCACTTGGCAAGCTAGCAACTTGAAATGTGTTACTTACATGTTGGGAGACAAAAGTGATTTGATACATAATGGGAATTCACCTTCGAATGTGTGAGAAAAAAGAATAATATTTTTCGTAATTATTTTATTTGCATTATTAAGAATTGACAAATCATAAGGGCAAAGCTTTTATGATTTATGTATGTAGGTAACTCTGCCACATCAACAACCAACAAAGTATTGATTCTCCCACCAACTTCTCTGCCTCAAAGTTGAATGGTGGCCACTTAAATTCTAGTATATCAAAAAAGGCACACACAGAATCTTCATAGACATTATGGATATATTGAGCAAAAGTATTTGTTGTTAATTAATCTCAATATAATTAGAGGTCATAATTAAGTAAGATTCTTCCTTACCTGATCAACACCTATCCAATCTCACTTTACAACTCACATGTAAAAGGAAGAAAAAAGAAGTAAAAAGTACAATGATATATAAAAGAGTATGGTATCTTTTAGTACAACGATAAAGATCAAACCATTTGCTATATTCCTTTATGGCTTATAGTAGCCCATAATGATGATATATGTGAAATACAGGTGTATGCATCACTCCGGCTCTTAACTCTTTATTCTTTTTTCCTACTTCCTGGGAATACATACCTTTTAATTTTGCATAAACCAATAGAAAAAAAATAGTAAAGAAAAAGAGATTCAGACTTAATAAAAAGAAACAAATGAATTTAATGGGCTGAATTTAAATTATTAAGATTCGGACCTATAAATCAAACACACTTAATAGGCTGAATCCGAACGATTAAGATTCAGACCTCCATTAAGTGAAAAAAATGAACTTAATGAGCTGAATTTAAATGATTAAGATTCAGACCTACAAATCAAACACACTTAATGGGTTGAATTCGAATGATTAAGATTCAGGCTTCTATTAAGTGCAAACCAATGAAGCCTAGAGAGGCCTAGTTAATCCGAAGGGCAAAGCTCAAACTAGAGGTGGATCAAAGTTCAAATTTTATTGGTTCAAGGTTTAGAAATACTATATTGTAACTTATTTGATTTATTGGTGGTTTCAACGTACTTGTTTAGTACATTTTTTAATACATATATTTAGACTCTAAGATGGAGTTATTGAGTTCGAATGAATCCATATCTTGCCATCTCTACATTTATCGTGGTTCACACGCTACTTGATTATATATCGCTCTTTTTAGGAAAAAAGAGATGATTTTTTTAGATAATTGTAAGATGGATAAGGCACTAATTAAATGTAACCTTGAAGGCATGGCAATTATCCTGTCCGTTTCTGCAATAACTCTGTATGTAAAGAAGTTGAAGGCAATGATGTGATCATGAATTAACTATAGCCATCATGGACTACAAACTAGAAATATCCTTTCATTTAATATTTCAATTTTATCCCTTTAATTTAGTCCCATTTAGAGGAGTGTAATACTAACAACAACAACCTAGCTATCAATTCCATTTAGCATTTCTTTAGTACGTGAGATCGTATGGTAGAGTGTATTAGTAAATATAATGCACGCATAATGTATTAGCTTTGTGTATTATAGTAGTATCTTATTTGGTACATTTTTTATGCTATTTATAATTAATGCTTACATTCAGTGTTTTAAAAGGCGGGGGCGTGAGACAAGATGTTTTATACAGTACGGGACGAGGTGTAAGCCCCGAGACACGGGGCGTAAGTCCCATGGATTTACGGGGCGTAGTCTCATGTATATTCAATTTTGTAGTTTTATTACTAATAAAATAAGCAAAAGTAAACCTTTTAATGATTTTACAAATAATTTTTATAAATAACCTATAATATATAGAAATTATATTGTGATTTTTATTTGAGATACGTATTAATAATCAATAATGAAGAAAAAAAGTATTATAATTACTACTTCACTACACCAATAATAAAAAATATGATTTAAAGAAAAAAAGGTTCAAAAAAATAAATTAAAAACGCTCGGCCCTACGTTTTTACGCCAAGGACTTACGTTTTTATGCTTGAGGCTTACGCCTCAAATTTTAGTACTTATGCCTTATGGATCTACGTCTTTAATTTACTCCCCGATGCATTTTTGGTACGCTCCACCTCAAGACTCGCCCTGAGACTTGTCCCAAAAACGTTTTTAAAAACATTGCTTACACTAATTATATATTATATTATGTATTGTATAGTGTATTAGTAATGCGAAGAGCCAACTCAACCACCAAGGAGGTAGAAGATATTGAATCATATCATAATTTGTGACGATACGACTTGACATTTAACTTTCTCAGTGTAACAAGGGGGTACTTGACATATAACTTTCACATTGTCATAGTTTAGTTAAATCAACTTTAGATTTATTCAAATTAGTAATAACTTGTACAAAGAACTTACTTCCTACGTTATACTAATATACATTTGTTTTAGGCATAATACATAAACATGATATTTAACTTGACGTGAGTTGACAACTATGACCTTTAACTTTGGGTGTGCACAAATAGACACTTAAACTTGTATAAAATTGAACAAATAGACACATTCGTCCTACATGACACCCTACATGACAATTTTGTGTCCTACGTGGCGTCCTATGTGTATTATGTCATGTAGGACACGTGTGTGTACTTATTTAATTTTATACAAGTTTAAATGCTTACTTGTCCACACTCAAAGTTGGAGGGCATAGTTGTCCATTGAAGTCAAGTTAATAGTCATATTTATGTATTATGTCTTTATTTTAGTTTGATTTAGTATAAAGTTCAAGTATATAATTCTTATTTTTTACATTTATTGGTTTAAATAAAAATGTATATACTATGTTAAAATATATTTTAAAATTTATGAGAAAACGCTAGCGGAATTGGAACAATGGATTGATGGTAGTTAGTAGTAAATGTTAAAGTAAAGCATGGGAAAATATTAATGGAGATAGGGCTACTATTCTACTAGTAAGGTATGAGTGGGACAAATTATTAGGCACAAGAAAGTGACTTGCATTTATCTCTCATCTCCTATGGCTTTCGCTTTACATGGATTTGTTTTTTTTTTTTAAATAACCACTGATTTCTTATGATTTTCCATCTACCTCTATTTATTTAATTTGGGGGAAAAAATATATCATTGAATTTTGATAAAAAAAATATTTGTGTTATTTTTGTTAAAACATTGGTTCATATATGTTATTTTCATTTCAAAAAGGTTCATTATGCTTATTATGCTTTTATGAGTTAACTGAAAATCACATCCAATTTTGTCAAATTATTTTGTTATTTTCATTTCAAAAAGGTTCATTATGCTTATTATGCTTTTATGAGTTAACTGAAAATCACATCCAATTTTGTCAAATTATTTTGTTATTTTCATTTCAAAAAGGTTCATTATGCTTATTATGCTTTTATGAGTTAACTGAAAATCACATCCAATTTTGTCAAATTATTTTGTTATTTTCATTTCAAAAAGGTTCATTATGCTTATTATGCTTTTATGAGTTAACTGAAAATCACATCCAATCTTGTCAAATTATTTTGTTATTTTCATTTCAAAAAGGTTCATTATGCTTATTATGCTTTTATGAGTTAACTGAAAATCACATCCAATCTTGTCAAATTATTTTGTTATTTTCATTTCAAAAAGGTTCATTATGCTTATTATGCTTTTATGAGTTAACTGAAAATCACATCCAATCTTGTCAAATTATTTTGTTATTTTCATTTCAAAAAGGTTCATTATGCTTATTATGCTTTTATGAGTTAACTGAAAATCACATCCAATTTTGTCAAATTATTTTGTTATTTTCATTTCAAAAAGGTTCATTATGCTTATTATGCTTTTATGAGTTAACTGAAAATCACATCCAATCTTGTCAAATTATTTTGTTATTTTCATTTCAAAAAGGTTCATTATGCTTATTATGCTTTTATGAGTTAACTGAAAATCACATCCAATCTTGTCAAATTATTTTGTTATTTTCATTTCAAAAAGGTTCATTATGCTTATTATGCTTTTATGAGTTAACTGAAAATCACATCCAATCTTGTCAAATTATTTTGTTATTTTCATTTCAAAAAGGTTCATTATGCTTATTATGCTTTTATGAGTTAACTGAAAATCACATCCAATCTTGTCAAATTATTTTGTTATTTTCATTTCAAAAAGGTTCATTATGCTTATTATGCTTTTATGAGTTAACTGAAAATCACATCCAATTTTGTCAAATTATTTTGTTATTTTCATTTCAAAAAGGTTCATTATGCTTATTATGCTTTTATGAGTTAACTGAAAATCACATCCAATTTTGTCAAATTATTTTGTCCACATGGCGAATGATGATTCGAACAAGTCTTAGGGTGTGTTTGGTATGAAGGAAAACATTTTCCGGAAAATGTTTTCCTTCATACCAAACACACCCTTAATCTGATTAGAGTTCTAAAAAATTGGCTGATTTCAAAAAAAAATTAATTAATGATTTGGCCGAATCATCATTCGTCATGTGGATAAAATGGTTTACAAAATTGGATGTGGTTTTTAGCTACCCATAAAGGCATGCATGAGATTTTTTTCAAATGGAGATTACATAAATGAGCCAAACTTTTAATGGATGACATAAATAAATAAAAAATTCAAAGTTTTATGACATATTGAGTCTTTTCCTTTTATTTTATTATAATTGTAATAAAACATGACTGAGTTTTTCTTTTTTTGAGCAAAATTAAATAAATAAACCAGTTTTCCGTGTCAATTGAACTTTGCACGAGTATTATATCAAAGAATAGGAAAGCTCTATTGCTTTAATATTTGTTCAAGAAACAAGTGGGATCATATGAAAAGCTTCTTAGAATAAAGTAAAATAGAGGGAAAAACAGTTTAGAAGTAAAAGGGGATTTTGTCTTATTTTTTGTTTCGAAATTGCGTAAATTTCAAAAAAATAAATCATTTTTCTCATTTCCATGGAGAGAACTTAGAGAAATATTGAAAACACTCGTAAATTTGGCTGAATTATTAGTTTTATTCTCAAATTATTGACAACCTTAAAAACACTCCTTTACTTGACTAACTGAACTTAAATACACTCTCGATGAGTGAAATACACCCTAAATTCTCGCCAAGTTTAAGTATGTTTTCAACAATTCTCTCGATTTTTTATTAAGAGTCTCATGCTCCTATAAAAGTTTGAGACCACTTGCTATGACATGCTGCATATTGAGGGTGTATCTAAGTTTAGTTAGTCAAATAAAAATGTGTTTTTAAGGTTGTCAATAGTTTAGAGACGAAAGTAATAATTTGCGTCAAGTTCAAAAGTGTTTTCAGTATTTCTCTATTTCTATTCGCCTCATAGATTTGTAGTGCTGACTGGCTTTTTATTCTTAGAACTTTAATTAGCTAGTTCCCACCTGCATGTCTCGATAAACTTTGTCTCTTACTTTTAATTTCATTTTATATATTAGTCCATAAATGAGAGTTATTTGCTTGTATCTTTATGAATAAAAAGTTAATGATAGTGGTTAATCTATTTAAAGGTAGGAAATTAGTGACAACCTTAATTACATGATACTCCTTGTCTCCTCAAATCAAATCCCTTTTATTTACCAAATTGAATAATCAGAACAATTTACGCTTGATAACCCAACCGCTTTCGCACTATCAAAGTCAGAAATTTCATTAAGAATATCCAAGATTTAATATATTTATATAAAAAATAATTTCTGACATATATACTTCGTACAATTTTTTATATACATAGTATAATTTTTCGACAAAGGATATCTAACTTGTCACCCTAAACTATATGCGGCTACACCACTAGGCCTTCCGCAAGGTACGCACCGGCCTCTCCATTTACGATATTAATCTCATTTGCCATTATTGTCTTAATCATGATTAGCAATATAAACAATTAAATAAACTCTCTTGAATTGGACGTTCTTGTTGGATTGTACTAAAAAGACACATTTTAGATGACATCTCTCCCTTGCCTTTTCATTCTCTATAAATTTAGAGGTCTTTGCCTCAAAGTTTATGTATTGAATAACATAGAAAATTGAACTCTTTCTCCCCTCTAAATTGTTCTCGGTATTTGTTTCAAAATAAAATATTGTAGAGTCGATCGTGTGATTTATTGCCTTATCACTTGAGTTCGACGAAGTTTTGTAAATTACAGTATCGCTTTTATAGAATAGTTTTATTGTTTTAATCTTAAAGGAATTAATCTATATATCTTGAGCAACAGTGAAGGAATTAAATTTCTTAAAGACACATAAGAGATCTGTGAGCTCGGAATGATTTTTATTTGTTTATTTTCGAGATGAAGGTGAGGAGGAGTGTATCTATTTTCGAAAATCAGTTTGAGTTTATGCCAAGGCGGTCAATTACAAAAACTATCCATCTGGTTAGGAGACTGGTGGAGAAATATCGGAAAAAAAAGGGACTTATACATGGTGTTTATTGACCTTGAAAGGGCTTACGACAAAGTTCCAAGAAAAGTCTTATGGGGATGTCTGGAAGCAAGAGGTGTATCGGTGACCTATATTCGGGTGATAAAAGACATGTGAAGGAGTTAAAACACGGATAAGATTGGTGGGAGGAGATTTGAAGCACTTCTCAGTAGAGATAGGATTTCACCAAGGATCATCTCTCAGTTTATTTCCATTTTCTTTGGCGATGGATGTATTGACGCAAAATATTCAAGATAAGGTGCCTTGATGTGTGTATATATATATAGAGAGAGTACTGATTGATGAGACTCACAGTGAATTTAATTTCAAGTTGGAGATGTTGAGACAAACTTTTGAGACTTAGATTAAGCAGGACCATGTAGAGTACAAATTTAGTGATGCAAGGTCTGAGGTAGCCGTGGAAGTGAAGCTCAACACATAAAATATCCCAAAGACTGACAAATTCAAGTATCTTGGGTATAATCAAGGGAAGTGGGGACATCAACAATGATATCACACATCGTATTGGTATGCCGTGGAAGAAGTAGAGGCTCACCTCTGAAATTTTGCGTGATAAAAAGGTATCATAGAAACTCAAAGGTAAGTTCTATAGAATGGTCATTAGACCGACTCTGTTGTATGAGACAGAGTGTTGACATGTCAAAAACTCTCATTCTCAGAAGATGTTTGTTGCAGAGATAAAGAAGCTGAGGTGGATGTGTGGTCATACTAGAAGTGATAAGGTTAGAAATAAGGATATTCGTAAATATAAGATGGGAATGGATGATGGAATGTATGCGTCCACTAGTGATCACAAGACCAGGTCCCCAAACATAATAAAGTGCGGAAAATAAATAGCTCAAAGTAAATCAGGCACAATGATTTTATGTGGAAATCCTCTTGCTCAAGGACAGTGAAAATCACGACCTGTACTCACAGGATTTCAACCCAAACTCCATTTCATTCAAACGGAGCAAAGTTTCAGATTACAAACTCTTGCAACCTAAGAATAAAACTCTTTAATCCCTTCCCACTTACAGTAGCACCTCTACTACAAAGGAAACTAAGCAATAACCATATTGTCCACTAAACCAACTAACTCTAGTTGATCTAGACTTTAAGAACCCACCAAGGCTAACTCTAGCCACCAACTCAAAACAAGCATCAACTAACTCTAGTTGACACTCCTAGGCACCTCTTGTCAAGACCCAGTGGTACATCCTAGATGTAACATGACGTACTTGGCTTCGAAGGGGTCTCATACAGGCCCTTAGTATATCATAACATAAGATAATAGAAACGTATGAAAAGTTTAAAAACTTTTATCCATACAATCGATGTCTTTTCATAAAATGCAAGCGGAAGTCTTTACTACACTTTTGTATCAAACCATCTAATACAACTTTAGAATAAAACTCTTGGGACATATCCCATACAATAGTCTCAAAACATGAAATAAAAGAGATAAAGGAAATATTGGGTTTTGTCCTCAAAGATATGAGGACTTACCAAAATCTTTAACTCATTTGTTCCTTAGCAACCTAGCTCCAAGAATAGAACTCAATCTCCGAAACCTTACATTTGATTAGAATGTAGGTAAAGTATGCATTAGTACAAAATGTACTAAATATGTTAGCTAGCATAATCATAAGAGCATAAGATAAGGGTTAGTCAATATAAGACCTAATCCACAATCATATGAAATACTTCATGAAACATCAATTATAAGCATAAGAGACAATATCAGAATAATAAGCAAAGTCTCCAACATGAGCATCATATAAGCATTATTCAACTCCTAGTCATTTGTACCACAATAAGACCACTCTCAAGTAACCTCAAAGCATACTTGTGCCATGCATGAATAGCATTCCATAATACCATCCCTTTTTGGTCATCTTAATCATAGTCTATATGCATAGTCAAGATCTAGGTTTTCACATAATAAGAACACTATACTTCTAAGTAACCTCAAATCATACTTGTACAATGCATAAATAACATCCCATAATACCATTCACACTAAGCACAACCTTGAAGTCACCCTATTCACATTTACCACTCATTTGGTCTCATTCCAAGCTTACTTTATATAGACAAGGGAACTAACACCTTAAGTCAATTATGTCATGGAAGGCAACTATAGCAACAACCCATCAAACATATACCATAAGCATAAAACAATAGCATATTTATCTCACAGGTCACCACAACATAAAAGGAACACACCATAGATACCTTCAAAGCATACTTGTGCAATGCATAAGTAAGATCCCATACTCTTATCCATACTAAGTAAGGCTTCTTAAGTACCCATAGTTCATAACTCCTATTCTTGTTCATACTACTACCCTATTGGGGACATAAGCCTTAACCGACATAGACTATGTGAGCTTCACATGGAATCCAGTGTCTACCCCACATCGTAAAGGGGTTGTTCTACTTGCCGAGGGTAGAACCACACTGTTAGCTTATGTGGATCCAATAACTAAGTAACCTATGTGGTCACATAGTTATGGGATAAGGAGATTGCTACTAGAAACCCGGACTCAACTAAGGTAGAAGGTTTCTATCTCATGAGATAACTATTTTGGGAACCCAGACTCAACTAGTGTAAAAGGAACCCATTTGGAAAGCCAGACTCAATTAATGTATAAGCTTTCAAGGAGAAACCGGACTCAACTAGTGTATAAGCTTCTATGTCATATTCATATCCACTCGGTGCTAGGCATTAAGTCCTATTGAGTTCACATTAAGTCTTGACTTAAGTTCATAATTGTGGAAGAATGTCTTGACACTCAATCCAACATAACTCATACTAAAGCTCCTAGATTCAATAGGTGAGACTAGTCTTCAAACCTTAAAATCACTGTATGTGACAAACCTTTCACATTTTATCATGTTCATGCATAAGTGTGTATATAAGGATAACCTTTTATTAACACAACAACTAGCTTATGAACATATTCACTTTACTCTCAAAGTTTTTCTAAAGCATGAACTAAACTTCATAAATCATGCATACTATCATATCTTACCCCTTTCTAAAGTCAAAGCTCATATTAAATCAACACATCTAGAATGACTACATTAGACATGGATATAATCATAATTCAAGTAGTTCAATTACTACAAGCCTAATCTCATACTTTACCTCCTTGAGGTTCAATTCTTACTTTCAATCATCTCACCTAGGGTTCAAGCATTAGACATGGATATCCTCCTAACCCATGTGATTCTATCACTTTATGCATCCAAACCTTCATGAGGTGAATTAGGTGGTAAGGTCTCATGATCATAACCATTCTATCTAATAGTCTACTATTATCACATAAGCTTCACTCTTGGAGACTTAACATACATAATTCACTACTAAAAAAACAGTGTTTAGCGACGGATATTAGCGACGAATTTTATTCCGTCACTATATAACGACGGATTCGCAACGGATTAGACATTTGTCGCAAGAATTGCAAATAATTTTTTGAGTTATGATATAGCGACGGATCAGCGACAAAATATTTGTTTGGTCGCTAAAAATGAGCGCGAAATTTTGGCGCCCTAGTTTTCGCTACCAATTTGGCAACCAAGTAAGTGTGACCAATTTAATTAATATTCCGCGACGGAAATAGTGACGGAAAAACGTCACTAAACTTAAAAAAATATTTTTTATAAAATATAATTTATATAGTGACGGAAAAATCCGTCGCTAGAATTAAATCTAAATAAATGTAATTTTGCTAGCAACGGATATTAAAATCCGTCACTAAGTCTGTTGCAAAATTGTGATTTTGTCTAAGTTAAATCACTTCACTCTCAATTTTCACCTCACTTTTTCCATTTTCACCAGAAACTCTCATCTCTCAAAGTAATGACGATGTAAGCTCTCTGATGGAACTTTCCTTCTCTGATGGCTGAAACTCTCATCTCCTTCAATCTTCATCTCAAAGTAAGCTCTCTAACTCTTATCATTTCCTTCAATCTTCCATTTCAATCTAAAAAGTGAGCTCTCAAACTATCATCTCTTTATCTTTGATGGGTTTGTGAAAATTAGAGTTTTTAGCTCTCAACTCTTTTCATTTCATTTAGTTTGAAGTAACATTGAGATGTGTTGAAAATAGAGGTTTTATTAGTGTCGATATTCTGAAAATAGGGTTTTATAACTTTCAACTCTTTCCATTTCCTTTAGCTCGAAGTAAGTTTGAGGTGTTCTGAAAATAGTGATTTTAGTAGTTTGGGTATTCTGAAAATAGGGTTTTTTCGAAGTAAGATTTTCTAAAAAATTGGGATTAGGATTGAAGCATTACAGTGATTTACTTTTATTTGCTTTTGTGAAAGTAAATTGCACACTGATTTGCTTAATTTTTTTTCTTATTGCAGCTAGCTTTCATTGTTTGTGACTACTAACTATCGCTTTACTCTCTCCGCTTAAAGGTATCTCTTTTTCTCCCCCCCCCCTGCAGCTACCTAATAGTTGGTTGTAGTTTTCCATTTGCAATAAGAAAATTTTGCTGCAAAAGATTGAATAACAGTAAAGGGTGCAGGAGCTGGTACTTGGTCTTTTTGGTGGTTTGGGGAGGCTGAATGTGGTCATTGGGAGGGTTGGAATTTTGCAGGACATTTCTAT
>NW_006239271.1:538900-540705 GCF_000226075.1 Solanum tuberosum | reverse complement strand
ATTGCAAATGAGTTCTATCAATAGAGTTAGGAACTTGACAAGAATTGTGTTTAGTTCATTTTTCTGATAAATAATGTTACTGTAATATTGAATCTAGCTTAGAAGCTACTTCTGCGGTGATTTTGGTTTTACGATTTAAGGACCTTTTCACTTGTATGATATCTGACTGCTTTTTTATTTTGTAATTGGTTTTCTGATGTTGTTTAGCTGAGAATCTATGAAAACAGTCTCTTGCATTTGGGCGGATAAGATACAAGCATATGACATGAAAACAAAGAAGCAATTTTAAGTAAGCATGACTGTGATTTTGAAAAAAATTAGACATATTTATATAATTAACCAATTGAACAAGAAGAGAGGATCATGTAGAATAGCACTTTGAATATGCAACTCAAGACAACAACTGATTCATATTAAGTGCTATAACATTATACTTAGTATTTGGTTGTCATTCACTCGAAGTAAGCCTTGCTCTTTACTTTTTCCCTTGATTTAGCTAAAGATATACTCTCAAGGTATTTACTTTACTGATTGTAATTAGGAAGAAGATTGTTGTCATTTGTTTTTTTAAAAATATTTTTTTGTGGCCTAAAAAGGCCATTTTATATCATGAAGATAAGTTCAACAAGATATAATAAAAATATCAAAAGTACTGGCCCAGAAGTGGCCAGCATAATAGTAAAAGGAAACAAATTGTGATCAAAATAATACACTCTGAAAAATCTAAATATAGTGAACAAAACATTTGGTAGATGATACCAAGGGTTCTGTATGTATCTGCAGTCATTGCAGTCATTCCAATGTCTGATATTTGCTAGCTGAGCTGATATTTTCCTTTGGCTGATGCGTGAGTCATTGATTCTACCCATTGTTGTCTCTCTCTCTCGAGCTTATATTGTGTTTGTTCTTCAGTGTGAATACTGAAATTTCATTCCGCCATGAGGTTGGTGAGTTCATCATATTGAAGATTTAATTGTGTTCATACCTATCCTTGATGTGCTTCTCTTCATTTCTTAGATTCTCGAATTACTTTTTATAAATCCCAAGGAGAGCTAATTTTTGGTGGGGATGTTTCTGAGACTGTCTAATATTCTTTTTTTTCCTGCTTTCCTAGTGAGCAATTTCAGCAACTGATTTTGTTATGCCAATCTGTATGTTTTGACCAAATTTTGAATATAAATGAGAATCAGTGACTTTCTAGTATGCATGTTCTAAAAAATGTGCTTGTTATTGGAAGTAGTCCTCAATCAACTTGTGCTTGTTACTAACTATTTCGTTTATTTAAACATGAATAGGAACATGAATAATCTAGAGCGTAGTTGGATGTATGAGAGGTTGGATGGTCGAGGGGCTATAACTCTAGTTTCATAGATGGCGTGGATAAATTTATCCAATATGCATGTTCTCAAATGAATCGCATGAGTGGTGACAAAGTTAGATGTCCATGTAAAAAGTGTCACAACTTTAGATACATGGAAGTTGAAATTGTTAAACATCACCTTTATAAGTATGGATTTGTTGATAACTATTTTCTTTGGAAGCATCAAGGGGAAAAAGAAGTGATCAATGAGATTTCTTCGGGTCAAGATATTCATGGTAGTGCTCAACCTGAATTAGGATATGATAACCCATACCGGCAAATAGTTTTAGATGCTTATGGTCCCAACTTTCTCCAGGGATCAAGTTGGCAATCTTTCAACAATATTGAACCTGAGTCATCTCATCCTTGTGAGCCTTCAATGGACGAAGATCCTAATCCCGAGTCTCAAAAATTATATGATTTGCTACAAGCAGCTGATAAAAAA
>NW_006239271.1:533754-535719 GCF_000226075.1 Solanum tuberosum | reverse complement strand
CCAAATGGAGATGTTATGGAAATGGATGAACCCATTGATGATGGTTTATTGCAAGAGCATCATGAAATCCAAATAGAATCCACAGACGATGAATATGAAAGCGAGGAAACTGAGGAGGATGAGGACGAAGACGAAGACGAGGAGTTTGAAGAAGACATAGATAGTGACTAGTGTTTGATAATCTGCTATTGTATCTTCACCGTATTTTGTTTTATTTAATTTTTCTCCAAATATTATCATTTCTTTAGTTTCTGCTTTTCAATTTAGGATGACTAATACAGGTAACTTTTGAATTTTAATCATGTGTGTTCTATTTATTATTTTTAACTTTAAATATATCTATTTGTTGTGTTAATATAACCATCAGGTTTAGGTGTCCTATCAGAAGCACATGATCTGATGGTATTCAATATTTCAGTCTCTTAAAAGGCTTCTCCAGTTTGCTAATTTGTTTCTTTTCTTATCTGATCTCTTCTCCATGTGGTTAAACACTATGCTAACTATTTCACTCCTATATTTGCAGGCATAAGTTGTTCCAGTTGATCTGTTAGCTCTTTTAGAGGTATTTTTAATATTTTAGCACACTTTCACTTAATTGGAAAATACTTTAGCGAGGTAGCTTAATTTGATTTATAGTAATGATAAATGTTTCACTCTAGGTTCTGTTGTTGCAATACTTCTTATCATTATTATGGGTTATGCTTAATTTTATTTTGTACCAGTGATGGTCTAACTACACTTTTATATTTATTTTTAGGTATGGCTCGAGGCAGAGGTCGTGGCAAGTCCTTAGGTAGGAGTAATCTTGCTATTCACGTAAGCATGCCAACTATTCCAATGCCCACTATAGTTTCTCCTAACCAAGGTGGTACCCCAATCATTGACGCATCAGCTCAAATTAACACCCCAACCATATCTGAGACACCTCCAGTTACACAAAATCAGAGTAATCCAATAGCTCAGGATCTGTCTACTCAGAGCATCCCAACATGTCATGGCAACCCAACTGCTGAAGGTGATATATCCACTCAAAGCAACCCAACTGCTGAAGGTGGTATATCCACTCAAAGCAACCCAACAGGTCATAGAAACACAATTGCTGAAGGTGATTCTAGTAGTAGCCACACACGGACCCATATTTTTCTAACTTCTGCAGGGTTAGTTCACTCTTTGCTTATATCCTCATAATTTTTTGTCATGTAAACATGTCGAGTAGTGTTAGATTGTTTCAATTCAACTAATATAGTGAACAATTGATGGATCTGGAAATTTGGTAGCCTAATATAATTTGAGTATTCTTTCTATTAGAACTTAAATATATAATGTCAGATACTAATATTACTTTTGATTTACACATTACTTTTGATTTACACAGGTTGGAACCTTCTATAACATGCTCTAGTTTCATAACCAAGTCTTTTAGATATGAAGTTGATCCCAATGGAATCAATTGGAGAAGTGTTTCAAATGATGTAAAAGATGGTTATTTTGGAGAATTCAAGGTATGACTTTTCATCGTAAGTGAATTTGGAAAGTATATTCACATTTATAGATAGGATATTAATGTATTACTTTTAAAATTTATTTCAGAAAAAATTCTATTGGGATGTTTCCATTAGTGAAAGTGAAGTGAAGAGACACTGGTTGGCTAAGGCAGCAATAAAATACAAGAATTTCATTTCTAAAATAAAAGGGGGAGGAATTAGGCCAGGTTATGTACCTGAGCATGTGTGGGAAAAATGGATGCAACTTTGGGGAACTGATGAGTCTATTAAAAAGTCAGAAACAAATTCAAAGAATCGTCGTGGTGGCCATGAAGTTGCTGCTGGGACTCACACGGGTGGCTCTATTTCAATTGGAGAATATCGCAAGAGACTTGTAAGTATATATTTCACAAATTATATAAGTAACATCATGTTGTCTGATATAAACACTTGTATTTTAAATACACATAACACAATAGAT
>NW_006239271.1:524272-533730 GCF_000226075.1 Solanum tuberosum | reverse complement strand
GTTCTCGAATTGTCCATGTAAGTTCAAAACTTTGAAACCTATCAAAAAATATACATGTCAATTCTCATTAGAAGGGGATCTTGACTGAAAATACAAGAAGACAGTTAGATGTTATTTCTAGTACTTGAAGATGTGTTGGTTTGATGTGGCATACCTGTTTTTTGTTTTTTTGATGTCCAAAGAAATGGAATCAAAGCTACTGTCCCAGCTATGTTTTTGTTGCCCTTCCTTGTTGCCTTGTTTGATGTCTATATCTACTTTGTTACTTGTCTCCTTATGTGTTTGTTGGAGACCAATATATAGTTGTACCATGTATTCTTAACTATCTGGACAGAGTAGAGTTCTCAGTTCTCACCTAACTCTAGAACTATCAAGCTTAATATGCAACTTGGTTAGCTTAATATGCAACTTGGTTAACTTACTATGCAACTTGATTAAAAAGTGAGGGCTATTTAACATGCTATATGTGTACTGGAGGGCCATTTAACAAGTGATTGACTAAGGATCTATTTGTGTATTGATGTTAAAGTTCACCATCTTTGATAATGAAACAAATCACAACTGTAAGTAATCAACTCATTGACTATAAGTATCTTCAAGTTAAATGTACTGCAATCAGCTTAAAAGGTTATGTATTTTCTGCATTTCCAAGTAATGGTTTTCCTAGTTTATTTGCTTTAAAAATCTTAGATGGTAAAGTAGTACTTGTTAGATGGTAAGCCTAGATGACATGCACCTTTGCTTAATTCATTACAAAAAAATATTAGCTTAGTGATAAAGAACATATAAAATCCACTAAAGTATCTGCATTAGTTACAGGGGTAGGGTATTCCAGCTAAACAAATTAGCTAAATAGTTAGACTTCAGATAAGAGGTTTGAGTTTTTGTGCTAGCAAAGCATCTGGTGTTGCTTTCTGTCCATAAATACCAAAATATGACTGATGGGACCATTCCCCAAATCTTTCTGATGATTTTATCAACTCTCCAAAAATACCAACTTTCATATGCTTGCTTCACTGTCTGAGGCATGACCCATTTCAATCCAAAAGTTGTAAGGAAGAAGTTCCAAGCTTCAGTAGTAACTGCAGTGTAGAAGGACATGGTTGATACTTGCTGAGTTTTGCTGACACAAATAGCACCAGTGTGAGTTCTTTTGCATAGGTTGTCTTGGGTTAGACATGCCGCTCTTACAAATGTAAAGTGTGTGGTTTCCTATTCTTTAGAAACTTACATAGTAGACCAATATAAATTTTTTCCTAATCTTTAATGCCCTCTCTTTACCTCTATTTATTACAGGAAACATATGAAGAGATCTTACAGGAAAAAACGGCATCTCAATCTGATATTGATCAATCTGAAGCATATTACCAAGCTGCGGGCGGAGAAAAGAAGAGAAGAATATACGGTCTTGGATCTGAAGCGAAAAATTACTACAAGCATAAGCTTTGTGGCTCATCATCTGTACGACCTTCAGTTTCTCAATCAGCATCAACAACAAATATGGATGAATTTGTAAAGGAAATGCTTCCTGCACTTACTAATCATTTTCTTCCTGTTATTATGGAGCGGGTACAAGAAATGATTACTCCCGTTGACAATCCGTCACCTTTGACCCCCATAGTGCCTCCTCCTGCTACTACTAATGAGGTTGATCCCTTAGTTTCAAGTGACGACGATTCTATCCCATAGTCCCCTGCAGCTTTAACTTTTGATATTGTCTGTTGTTTTGGAAATTATAAATTGTGCAGTAACAATAGTTTATGAATGTAGCTGCTTTTAAGAATATTTGATACATTGCTTTTGATGTTTTGCACTAAAATATGTGATTTACAATAGTTTATGAATGTAGCTGCTTTTAAGAATAGTTGATACATTGCTTTTGATGTTTTGAACTAAAATATATGATTTGAATTTTGCTATCTACATATTTTGAATAGTCTAAGTATTATTTCATGTGAATGTTGGTTATTTTAGGGGTATTTAATAATTGTCATTTAATTTATTTCGATAGTGTAGATTTAAAATAAATAAATTAAATTATTTTAAAAGAAATTTTTTAGCAACAAATTTAATGATGATTTGGTCGTTTCTATAAAAAAAATATTGGCGACGGAATAGCGACGAACTTTTAAGTGGAAAATGTGCAGAATATTTTGCGACAGATTAGTGACCGACACTCCGTCGCGAAGTTATCCAAAGTGACGAAATAAATTATGAATTTTTCAACGAATTATATAAGTATAACGACGGATTAATCCGTCACTAAAATGTGGCAACAAATATCGTTCGTCTCTAAGACGTCGCTAAACTTGCGACGGAACTCATTTTTTCGTCACTAAGAGATTATTAACGAGCAAAATAGTAACAACTGACAATCCGTCGCTAATCCGTCACTAATCCGATATAGCGACGGAATATCATCGATTAGCGACGGATTTCGTCTGTCGCTAAATGCTGATTTTTTTGTAGTGATTCATCATATTGGATTTACTCTCAAAATCCTAGTGATCAACATTCATAACTATGAGTCTTCATTCTTAATAACTCTACACCATAAAAGAATCCTATGAATCTAGATTACAAGGCATTCTAATCACATTCTTCACTACTAGGTAATTCTAGTCACAATTCACCATAAAGGCTCAACTTCATCCATTACTACTCAAGATCCAACATATTCACATTATTCTAATTCAATGCATGTCTATATATTTGTATTCTTAGTCAATTACTACTCATAGCACTAATTCTAGAAGATCACCTAAGAATCATCAAGTTCACCTTTCATGGCATAAACTCACATAATACCAAATTCATCAATTAGGCTAGCTAGGGTTAATAATGGAAATCACATAAATTCATCATAATATCACAATTCAATTCTAATTCAATCATAATTAAGTATTATCCATTTGATTGGAATCATACTTCAACACTACCCATAATGTAGGAAGAAACCCTAGCTAGAATTGGGTTTGTCTTCACAATTGGGGGAAAATCTAGGGGGCTCTATGGGTGGAAGAACTCATAGATGAATAAGCTAACATACCTTAATTCAAAGCCCTCACCAAGCTTGAAACAATGGAGGCAATTCTGCCCTACTTCCTTCTCTTCTTCTTCTTCTTCTAGAGAGAGAATTATTTAGAGAGAATTTGGGGTCTTGGAAGAATGAATTAATTCACTTAGTTTAGGGGTCTATTAGGCTTATATAGGCGGTTTAATAACTAACTAACCGACCTCCCTTAACCCCTAACTAATTACTAATTAACCCCCAAGCCCTTAACTTAAAAACTAAAACTTAAAATCTGCCTCCACCCATGAAACCCCCACCCATGGACCGTGGGTGGGTCTATGGATCGTGCTGCACTTCGTAGGTGGGGTACTGGAGCTTGAAATTTGCAGGGTAGGTCAATCATTGACTCACGACCCCTTCCCACGGGGAGTGGGTCCATCCACGACTCGTGGATGCCCTTCGTGGGAGGCTGTTGTTTTGGACAGCTTTTGGACTGCTTTGGGGTCCTCCTCAAAGACCCCTTGGGTGGTCCTTGTGGGGGTCGTACCTTGACGCCCTAACCCTACAATCCTCATTCTAAGTAAAGGGAATCATTTTTACAATATTTAACCCTTATCCCAAACTCTAAAACCCTAACACAAGGCTCTAGCACTCTCTAGTTTAGCTCACTAGTTTCCAAGTATTACACCTCTACCCAAGAGAACATTGAAACAATGATGTAGTTTGACCAAAACTTAGATGATTCAACTAACTAAGTCTAGTTAATACGACTCAAACTAAATACTTAGACAAGCAATCGATATACTATCATTTATAACTTAGGAGTAGATTTAAAATTTAAGCACATAAGACACAAAACTCAAAATACAACAAATACTCTTCAGTACTCCATCAGGTCCCTTGTTGATATGAGCAGTGTTCTTCCTTGAAGTTGGCTTCTTCTTTGTAAGCTTATGAATTTTCAGAAATTCAAATATTTGTTTGCCAAATATTGGTTTGTGTTTTGTAAGAAGAGATTATATTAAATGGACACAAACCTCTATAGATGACCTCATTGGCTGAGAGCCTGCTTCTCTAAAAGGATGTGCACCAATCACATCAGAGGTAACAACTTTTCTGACAACTGTCTTGTCGTCCTTTTCACATACACAGTCTTGCAGGGAACAGGTCCCTTGTAATGTGTTATTTGTGAGTTCTTGAGAAGACTTGCTAACTCTCTCTCTTTTTTGAATGAATAATGTTATTTGTTTATTGTGGTATATATATGAGTCACCAATAAGAGTTTTGACCACTGACACAAACAACCTCGTCCACCCTTCCTATTGGTGAAGTACACTGCACTTTTCACCAACCATTCTGACAGGATAGCTTTGCAACTGTACCCCCTTTGAATCTGGACGAGAGCACTCTGCCAGGGATCGGGTGCCTGCATTTGTGAGGATCATCAAAACACCTAGAATATAACATTTCCCCCCTTTTTGATGATGACACATAAATAATCCTCACATTGAGTTTATTCATTCCTTTGCCCAATAACAAGGATTTGGTCCCTTGTTAGATCCCTAAGTTTGTTAAATCATCAAAATTTAGCATCAACTCCAAAGTAACAATGACCATCATGGTGTACAAGATGATCGAGGAAAGCCAGACTGAGATGATTTGGACGTGTGAAGAAGATGCTTAAATGCACTAGTGAAGAAATGCGAGAGGTTGGTTATACAAGGTATGAGGAGAGCTGGCAGAGGTAGCTAAAGAAGTATTATAGGGAGTGTTGATAAGACATGATATGACTCACCTTTAAGTTACCGAGGACATGACCCCGAGATAAGAAGGTGTGGAGGACATGTATAAGATTAGAGGGTTAGTAGGTAGTGTAGTGTTGTCTTACTTAGGGTGGGTGATATTTTTCATTGTCGTTATACTAGTATTATTATAGTTCTTGTTTTGATAATTCGATTATCGTACTATTTTTGTTGTTACTTGCTATGTTTTCATCATTGTATTTGTCTTTGTACCTGGACTTGTTATACTTGAGTCGAGAGTCTTTTGGAGACAACTTTTATACCTCAACGAGATGATAAAGTCTACATACATTTTACCCTCTCCAAATCCACTTATAAAATTTCACTAAGTATATATATTGTTGTTGTTGTTGTTTACTAAACTATTATTTTTCTTATTTCCTATTTATTTATTTTTTGTAAAACACATATAATATATATATTAATAGAACTTAATATGCATTATTACGAAGAGTGACATGACAGCTAGTATGCTAGAGTTATTATTAGGAAATATTTCATTGTTATTACAATTTTCAGAATCTATTATAGGTCTTTTCAATCTAACAAAAGGAGTTCTTACTCTATCTGCTTTCACCTTACTAAATACAAATAAAGGTAGAACTGTCCATTACACAAAAAGTTTGTTTATTTTATCTTAGATCTATCCTTAGCTAATGCTACTATTTGATTTTCTTTTCGATAGCTATACTGGATAAAGGGGTTCCCTAGTTGGCAAAACAATACCCTGCAACCATTTAAAATATTTATATAAGATGGGTGGTCCGTTGCAATCAAGTTAATGACTTCTATGAAGTATGAAGTCCATATTGATTTCCAATGGTGTGAACTCATTTGAGAGAGCAATATCAAAGCCTCTTAATAGCGCCATAATTTCAGCTTTGATGATCGTTACGTCATATAAATATTTTCTATTTATGAACACACAATTTGGACTGGATGAACTACTTCAACATGAAATAAGAGGTTTCTCTATGTCTAAATTTTAGATAAAGAATGTTCAAATTTATTCATCAACTTTTAGTTACAATCTTCAATTGAAACTCCGTTAGTGTTCAATGACAAAAACAATTTCTCCAAACAGCACGAAATATTAGACTAAAAGTCAAATGAAGATTATATTTAAATAACTTAATTTCGAATAACACCTCAACAAATGTTTGTCAATCTTCTTGAAAGCTATGATGTGTATATTAAAAGAGCCATTAAGAAAGAATTTCAATATTTGGTCCCATAATAATAATAGGAAATCTTGATGTTGTCTTGGATAATTTGTTAAGGTCGACTTTTTATGATCTAACGTTACATTTGAATTAGATTTTGGTACCACGTAAAGATCTCATGAGCCCACTTGTATAACCAAATTTGAACTAGATTTTGACCATCACATTTACTTTTATCACCTAATCTTTTTCGACAAAGTACGAAACTCATCTTCATGGAGTTATGACAGCCTTTGTAATGTATCCCTACACAACCTACAGTGTGGTACCATATGTCAACTTGCTCGTTTAACACATATTGTTTATTCAAAGCACGTTTAGTATTAATGAATCATTAGTTCAATATTTGAAAAGAGTTCTAAAATTAAAAACATATGTTACATCATTGAATCACCTAAAAGATATCTATTTTATATAATATAAGTTCAACTCACAATGTGCAATTAGTGAACTTTAGCATCCTTAAATGTTATGTATTATTTTCTCGCGCATGTTTATATCGAATTAGTTAAATTTACCATGATTAAATAATAATTTAATGATACAAAAATATGCAATATTTAGTCATAATTAAGTGATAGAAGTGTGTATGTGATCACATATCATTTATTTTACTACTAGTTTAGGGCAGACACACGATGAGGATTACCAATACTATTGGTCATGACTATATTATTTAAAAAGTGAATTATACTATATGTTTACGGTACTTTAAATGAAATATTGAAATATTTATTGGACCAACTTTTTCTTAGTGAAGTTTTAATCCAAACAAACGTTTAAATTCCACAAGGTTTTTAAATTTTAACTTCAACTTAAATCACTCTTTCTTCAACTTCAAACAAAATATTATCAAGTTTTTTAATGTTTTGGCATATGCCATAGTGTGGAAATATGTTTCGTTTCATATTCTGATTTGCAAAGAATTTTGAGGGTTCAAGCCACAATTTAAAAGCAACTAGTGGAGTTAACTTTTTTTTTAAAAAAAATAAAAAAATGACTCCATATATATATATATATATATATATATACACACTTATACTTCCTCCATCCACTTTTAATTGTCATGTTGTACTTTTCGAAAGCCAATTTAACTAATTTTCAAAGTTAAATTAGATTACATTAATTTGATATTTTAAACAAAAAATATAGATATTCAAAAACTATACGAAAAGTACTATATAATACTAATGCTTTGCATATCAATATGATGAAAAAATACATCGTAAATATGTTAGTGAAAGTTATTATAGTTTGACTCTAAAAAATGATACTATGACAATTAAAAGTGGACGGAGAAAGTACTCAAATACTTAAGATCTAATCGTTATGTTTAGTCTTTCTAATATTTTTTTTGTTTAGACCTTGTAGTAATTAAGAATTATAAAATCATATCTTGGCAAATGGTATAGAAAAATGTCATGGAGAATACATGTGAATACAGAGTACACAATCTTCAGATTTCGCAAGAGGATTGTAGTACGTCTCTAGAAATATAAATTTCTTCTTCTACAAATCAAGTATTAATAATATTTTTATTCTTAATCAATCACTCAATGTTTGATATGTGGTCATACTAGAAGTGATAAGGTTAGAAATGAGGATATTCATAAATATAAGGTGGGAATGGCCACCGTGGTAGACAACATGATCGAGGGAAGCGAGACTGAAATGATTTGAACATGTGAAGAGGAGATGCTTAGATGCATCAATGAAGAGGTGCGAAAGGTTGGTTATACAAGGTATGAGGAGAGCTGGCAAAGGTAGCTGACGAAGTATTATAGGGAGTGCTGATAAGAGATGATATGACTCACCTTTAGGTCACCAAAAACATGACCCTAAATAGGAGGATGTGGAGAACACGTATAAAATTAAAAGATTAGTAGATTAGTACATGTGAATACAGAGTACACAATCTTTATATTTCACAAGAGGATTTTAGCACGTCTCTAGAAAGATACATTTCTTTTTCTACAAATCAAGTATTAATCATATTTTTATTCTTAATCTATGACTCAATGTTCGATACTGAATATTTGTTGTGGGGTTCCAATAAATTTAAATTTACTATGTGTAAGGTCTATTATAGAGAAAACGTTCTTGATCAAAAAATTTCCATTCTCTTTTTATATACTAGGTAAAAAAAGAAAAATGTCCATTTTAATATGACTCTAAATGATATTAACAAATTTAAATTGAAATAAAGATTGAGGATATAATGTAACACTACAATACCAGACTTAAATATGACAATCACAATATCATATCTAATTATAGGAAGTTCCTATAGAATTTACACATGTATTTGAAAAAATGGCTTAATTTTTTTTTAAAAAGAGTTTCTTCAATTACAAAAGATTTTTTAAAAATAGAAATTGGACGTCTCTAACAACCACTAACATACAAAAGCCAAAAGGTAAGTAGTAAAAGACAAATATAATCCATCTCTAATCAATCAAACTCAAATATGCTTTTATACAATTAAATACCATTTCTATTCTCCTTAACCCCATTATCCAAAACAGCAATATTATTTGTTGATCCCTTAATTATCCCAAATTTCCTCAACCACCCCAAACTCCAATCCCCTAAATGCAAAACAATATAGGTACCAATTCCACCAATCAAACCATAAGCAATTGAATAAGTTAACGGCGTTAAAATTAACGTCACAAACGCCGGTATTGCTTGCCTCATATCATCCCATTCTACTTCCACCACAGACTTCATCATCATCACGCCCACCAATATTAACGGCGGCCCAACCGCCCACGCCGGTATCGATGCCAGTATCGGCGTGAAGAAAAACGCCAGGAAGAAATATCCAGCCGCCGTTAACGCCGTCATCCCTGTTCTTCCACCTTCTTTTATACCCGTTGACGATTCGACAAACGCTGTTACTGGTGATGTCCCCAACAACGAACCTACAACGATCGCTGATGCGTCTGACATGAAGGCGAAATATTGCCCCTCAAAATTGCCGTTTTCATCGGTGAAACCGGCGAAACGTGCCATTGAGTATAGAGTACCGGTTGTATCTAATATGTCTACGTATAGGAAAGTTATCAAAGCTTCCCAAAAGTAACCTTTACCTATGTTTTTGAAACTCAAAGCTCCGGCTGTGGTCTCGATTGTGTGAACGTCGACTACTTTTTTGAAATAATTGAAAGCCGAATCACCTGCCGGAGTATCCGGAAAAGCGGTGACACTGGTGTTTCTGAACCATGATATCGCTGTGACGAAGATGATGCCGTAGATCATTGCCCCTTTTATGTTTTTAGACAAACAGTAAGCAATTATGACGAATCCAACTATACCGAGCCATAGTGTCGGGCTCTCCATACGATCATGCAAACATAATATGTCACCGGAAACGGTGCCGCCGGGGATCAGAGTCATGGTTCCGTTTATGGCGGCCAT
>NW_006239271.1:515107-523834 GCF_000226075.1 Solanum tuberosum | reverse complement strand
GGCGGCCATAACCGGAGCTACTCCTGCCCGAGATGACCGTGGGCAACCGGCAAGGGTGATTAGTGTTGATGGACTGTATCCAACAAGACCAATTCCCTGATTATTCTGTAGCCCAATGAAGGAGAGGAAAAGTCCGATACCGGCGCCGGAGGAGATTCGGACTGGTTTCGGAATCAATTTAGCTAGCTTGGCCCGCAAGCCAATCGCCGAAATGAGTAAAAACAATAGGCCTTCAATGAAAACTGCAGCTAACGCACTTTCATAAGAAACGTTTCCAGAACCATGAAAACCAACAACCGTGTACGCAAAGTAAGCATTGGTGCCCATTCCAGGAGCTAATGCCAATGGCAAATTAGCGAAAACACCCATAATTACACATCCAATGAGAGAAGAAGCCACCGTAGCGACGATCAAATCTTTCCGAGTTTTCTCTAAGCAGGCAGCGTAACCAGGGTTAACGGGTTCAAATTTACAGGAAACATCAGGATTGATCAGATGGAGATTAGGATTGTTAGTGCAGTTTGTCGTGGAGACAGTCGGGTCGGAGCATAACGGAATACAGTCGGAAACTGAACAAGTACCGCCGGAATCGGAGAGAATAGAAGCGTTAACAGCTAAAATATAGGCCATGGTAAGAAAAGTAGTGGTGCCTGCACGAAGCTCAGTGGTGAAGTTGGTGTTACGTTCCTTGAGCTTGAAACGCTTGCCGACTCGGCTTTCTGCCACGTAATCATTGAGACGAGTCACCGGAGATTTTCCGCCGTGTGACGACGGCGGTATCCCAGACTCCACGTCCATGGTGGGTCGTGATAATAACTACTGCTAGTGTGAAAAGAAAGGTGGAGTATGGGGCTTCAACTTTTTCCTTCTTTTTTTGGATCAAAAAGGCTGGCCACTCCCTTTATATATGCGGGCGACACGTCTTCTAATAATTTAATACTATCACTAATTAATATGAATAATTTTTGCAATTACGTTTAAGTCTGTTTTAGTTCTTTTATGACTCATTTGGTAAAGGTGATAAAGAATAATATGGATAGATATATTAGTAATATTGTTTGTAATAAATTTTTAAGTGACAGAAAAATAAATAGGGGTTTTGAGATTAAATAGCCTTTAAGACTTTTAATTAAAATTGAACATACTTTTAGAATTTTAACTCGAATTGAACACTATAAAATTTTATAAAATTTCAATATCTACATGTATATCTCTAAAAGTAACATGATGGCATAATTTCTAAAACATAGACAAGGTTCTAAGGGATGATTATGATAATTTTTTATCCATTAATTATATACATCTTAATACTATTTGATAATAATATATTAAAATTTCAGAATTAAATCATAAAAATATTATTTCTTAGAGATTGATTATTATCTACTGATAGTGGACAACAGCTCACTTTTAAAAATAATGAGGACAAAGAAAGCAGTCAAAGAATTCTTCTTATTTTTTTATAATCAAATATGAATTCTAAACAAATTTTTATAATTAATTTAGAGTTCAAATTATTATATAATATTTTTTTGTTATTTATATTTAAATATTAATAATAAAAAATAAATATTTCTATAGTTAATACAGTAGTTAATCTCTCTTTCGTAGGAAAGAGAAAGTTATAGGAGTTCAAGTCCCAGTTGAGAATTAGAGTCAGAGATTCGGCCTGCAGATGGAAAAGGTGGGGTATCTTTTTTTTTTGCGTAAAAGAATCTCAAACCTTTTTTTTTTCCGTCAAAACCTGAAAATTGGAAAAATAACAAGAATAACGCCAAAAACCATTATGTTTTTTTTTTTTTGAAAAAAAGAAGAGGAAATGAAACCGTTTTTTACTAAATTTATAAATAAACTTGATTGAATTTGCATGGCATTAAATGGATTAACATATTTTGGGGAAAAGTAGGACAGGGATGACGTTAAAGATGAGAGGAGGCATACGTTTTTTCTCTTTTGGAGATAGCAAAATTAACGTGTTTGATTGTTCACATGATTATTCAATTCAAACTATTTTTTTTGGTCATATAAAAATTATTTCTAAAAATAAATTGTTTGTGTGATTATGAAACATTTTATTAAAAATAAAATAATAATTATTAAATATAAAAATATATTATTTTAAAAAAATTAACTTTGAAACAGAGAGAATACTATTACTAAAACTAATAATGATGTAGCCAGTGGTAAAGTTAGAAATTTTGTTAAGGATATGCAAGATTTAATGTATATATATGTAAAATTATTTTTGCCTGGTATATTTTGTACAATTTTCTATATACAAAATATAATTTTTTTATGATTGATATTCGATTAGAATCTTGAGCCATATGTGGCTACGTCAAAAAGTACTACCCGTTGTCTTTCTGGTAATATGAGAAGACCGATTTCCATTTGAAGGATAAATCAATTTGTTGCAAGACAAAGAATTTGCGGACGTATCTACCCTAACCAGTAGGTTTCCCCTTTTTGTATATTTTGGATAAAAATACAATTTTTTGTGATTTGTATATCTTGTGACATTTCATCTAACTAACTAATTCAATTCTTACTTGAATAATTTATTTTATGAGAGATAGGAACTTTATACTAATTACTAATACTAATAGTCTTAATAATGAGATAAAAGCCAAAAGGTGTAGAAGAGATGGTTGTGTAAGTGAATAAACTAGAGATTAATTAGTTGGTAATTGGTATGTTGTTCACATGGAATCTTTCTCTTTGTCTGCTTCCATTTTATTGCGGCACGAGCTGCAGCCCAAGTCGGACTTGCCACATGTTTTTTCACAACTAAAACATATCTTTCTGTTCGATGTTTATATTGAAGCATTGAGAAAATTAGAATCGGACATTGCAACGCTTATTTAAAAGTGACGCTCCTAATATGATTTTTTCCATATTAAATACTCAAATTCGAGATCTCTGATTAAGAATAAAACAATTTCACCACTTCACCACAACTCTTGTTGATACAACTAAAACATATTATTATAATAAATGCACTTGAGTTTTTTTTATTGTTAATTTATACTTCCACGATCCCCCACGTAGTCCATCTCACTCAGGATAATTAAACTTTCATGATTGATACAATAATTTTTTTTTGTCACAATTCACTATAAGCAAGATTATTTAAATCATATAAAAAGATATACCTATCTCCTTTTCATTTAATTATTTGATGTGTGACTCTTGAACACTAATACGATATCTTAGACAACAATAAGAGAACAAGAGTTAATGGCGAATAACTACGTTTGTCCGCTATCTTAGTTCAAACACAACTAATTATTGTATTGCCAACTAATTATATACTAACATCTTGGTGTGTTTTGAATAATAGGATTAATTGGTTGTTACTAATTTCACACATGTGAGTCTTTAAAGTTCCATTGATTTGTGAGCATTAACTATATATACAATTAATGAAGCAAGTCAAACAAAACAGGCATATATATATCTAATACAATTTGCAAAAAAGCTGGCTGACTTTTTGGTTCTAAATTAGTAGTTCAGTTGGCAAATTAACAACTTCACTGTAGTTGTACAATGTTCTTGACTGCCTTGCCATTTTCCCACACGTTTAAATAATATATTATGTGCTAATTTTTCTTTCACATGAGGAGACGACCACAATGAAGTAATATTTACGATTACTTCCAATTTAATCAATATGATATATATTCTAGTCAAACGAAAAGGGTGGCTGATCAACCTTTGACAATTGTGATACCATATTTTCCACATTTGATGGTTTTTTAATATATGCTGTAAAGTTTAAGGCAAAATATAATATTGAAAAACAATATAATAATGGAAATAGTAATTTTCCTTTTAAATTGAAAAAAAACTTATTCTTTTTAAAAAATGCTACCGCGAGCATTAAGTCAGCTTTGTTCATAATCTGAAGTTGACTAACGACTATTAAACTTTTACGATATAGGTATACATAGTTTAGTATTATATTTCATATTGGCTGAACAAACAATTGAATATTGTAACTTTAATAACTTCCTATTTAGCTGGCTCAGGATATTATATGATCCTGCACTCCAGCCATTCAGGTCTATTAATTATTTAATAATTATCCATCGATGAGAATTGTTTATAGGGAAACTTACATAAATCTCATTAGTTTATAAACTAATTATTTAGATATACTTTAGTTTGCAATATTACGAATCTTATCAGATTTTAGTGTGTCCAGATATGTTCAGATATACACATGTATCTCGGGATACACGAGTCAAAATTATGTGTAATTTGTTTTAGATGCATTATATCCAAGTGGGTTTGCATGTATCTGGATACATAACAAATCTACTCACCACCCTCACCTCTCTCCCATCTCGCTCGATCTACTCTCCTATGTATATGGTGTCCCAGATACACGTGAATCACACCAGATAGATACAAATACATGTATCTAGTGTGATTCACATGCATCTGGAATACATAACAAAACCTGCTCGCTTCTATCCCTATTTTAGTGTATCTGGTAGTAAACATACATGTAACTAAGTGTATCTTCTTCAATATATAATAGAAAACTCTTAATTAGTGATAAGATACGTAGTATTTTAAAAATATAATAATAATAATAGTATATATAATAGTAAAGTGTATCTAATTATATAGTTTCTCTTTGTTTATATACTATGGAATAGGTAACAAAACGCACTATAATAGCACCATTGTTTAATCATTTATAAGTTGTACTTATGATACATAATTACAATTTATTACTATATTATTATTCGTAGTAGATTCCCAATTGGATTCACAATTAAATAATTATAATTTTTTTTATTACATATGCATGTTACAAGCAAAATCTATTAGGTTCACGAATATATGTACCTAAAAAGCTGAATCCACCCCTGAATTTACACCTGATCATTTTGTTTGTTCTTTTGAAGGCGTATAATCAATTAGGCGGCACAAAATAATTCAAAGCACTTCCTTAATGCTAATGATAAGGTCGGCTTTTTAAGATAGAAAATAATTAAAGGAGAAACACTAATAGAGTTCTAATGATGGCAGAATTTTAGTTAATGTCCCTACGATATGACACTTAATTTTATGATTATATATATATAGTTTGTGGGGACGTACTATGAATGGTCCTCAGGTTGTGACGGGGTCTTTTTTGTTACTCTTATATATTGAGTTAGAAAGTAAAGGTGCCCAAGTCTTGTATTTCTATATTTGTTTAGTGACACATGATGTGAGATCACTTTTGAGTACAACTTGCCACAATTATAATTCAAGTTTCAACAATATACTATACGCATAAAAAATAGATACATTATTAAGATACCAATTATGGCCAATACATTACTAAAAACCAAAAGAGAGAAAACGCATAATACCTCTTTGAGAGCTTGTCACATATTATCAATAACACACTAAAACTTTGGGAGTGAAGAGTGAACAAAGGAGAAAAAGATAGTTTATTGGTAAGTGAGTTGGTGACTAGTTTTTCTGAATACTTTTATTATGATACCGCTCGACTTGACATAAGGTTAAAGAAAAAAAGGATTTTTTTAAATAAAAAAATTGGGTCTAAACATGACTCTTTAACCATTTATGAGACGATATATCATTTCTTAAGGATAAAGATGAATTTTGAAGTTAAATTCTTTTTAATTGCAAAAATATATCATTCTTTTTGGAACAGACTAAAATGATAAGTGTGTTAGATAAATTAGAGAAGTTGGTTTTTTCGACTAAGAGATATATAGGTCTATAAAATAAAGTGATTTTAGGTATAGAAAATCAGAGAAAGATGACCCACTAAGAATGAAGTTTGTTAGAGTTTTGATTTTTGGGCTAACAAATGAATTAAGAAATAGAGACAATTTGCAATAGAGGTAAGAAGAAAAATATGCACACCCTTCCTTTTCCACAGAAAGTAGCTTGTTCTTGGTAATGAAAAAACCTCCCAAGTGGCTCTATATGCTTTGAACTTTAAAGGGCAAAAACAAAAGAGATGCCTAGTGTAGTGTGTGAATATATGGATTCTTTTTTCCTAAACATTTCTCTAAAGATATGAACCACAAGTCTAATCCAATTTCCAAATTCGCTCGACCAATATTGTCCAAGTTCATATAATAAGTAGATTATCAGTCCATTCTCAAACTAATGTGAAAATCAAATCCATTCTAACAATTTCATGTTTACTCTTCCATCATTGTTTTTTTTTTTTTTGGTTTTCCATCCGGTGTCTGGAGCCCACATTGGAGCTTCGACTAAATCCGGACCGCGCACTGCAGGGTCCATTCGGGGGTGGCGCTCCCAACATGATTTTCTCCATACCCAGGGCTCGAACCCGAGACCTCTGGTTAAGGGTGAAGCACTCCCACCAGTTACTTATATTGAAAATTACATTAAAATGGGGAAGAAGAACATAATGGATTAAGTTTATCATACGTTTAATTTATGCTTCGAAACATATTTTATTTATTATGGTTAAGTGATAAATTTGAGAAATATACTATAAATCATGATTACCTACAAAAGTATAAGAAAAACATGTTCCAAGTATGTATTAATTTTTGTGTAAATATATATATATATATATATATATATATATATAGATATACACACACCTTAGTTATGGTGTTGGTATATAATACATAGGTACTTAGGTTTTTGGGTAGTGTCATTTTTGAGTGAATTGGAGAATAATGGATTTGTAGATAGAGTGAAGGACCAAAACTCCGTTGAAAACAATCCATAGATATTAACAACAAGAGAATCATAATAACGTACGTAACTCTCGAAAAGAATTAATTGGAAGGGTTAGATGCAATATTACGCATTACTTCATCCGTTCCATATTAGTTGATCACTTTTCATTTTACACTATGCTTAAGAAATCATAAATAAGAAGATCATTTTACTAATTCAACCCTTAAAAAACTTTTAAGGAATTTTACAAACAAATGTGAACACTTTCGAAAAGAATTAATTGCAAGGATAATATAGAAGAAAATTAATTAATGCTTTCTTAATTAAGTAAGGTGGACAACTAATATGAGACAAGTATTTTTAATATAATGATCAACTAATATGAGACGGAAGGAGTATTAGTATAGCTTGGGAGAGTTTCTTTCTCCCCAAATGGCTCAGTCGAATCATTTTAAATGAAAATATCTTTTTTTGTTTTTGTTATCTTCTTTGCTTCTTGAAGAGGACAGTTGAAAACACCATATCCATACGTGTTTAAAATTAACTTGCCCAATCCTCAGTTGTCACATTAAAATTCCCCACTCTCTGCAAAAACCAACAAAAAGAAAACGTTATTCTTATTAAAAATGGACAAGTAACAACCTTATTATAATTAGTTTATATTCTTTTTTGTTTTTGTTGATGTGATTAATCATGTCCTAACACAAGGAATTTAGCTAGTGAATTTCAAAAATTACATAAATGAGAACTAGTGAGTTCTTTCGATATTACTAATCACATAATAAGGTTTTATCTAGGGGTGTACATGACCGGGTTGGTTCGGGTTTTTCAAATATCAAACCAAATTATTTGTATAAATTTTTTTAATTGATAAACCAAATCAAACTAATAAAATTCGGATTTTTTCAGGTTTTTCAACCTCGGGTTGGTTCGGGTTTTTCAAATACCAAACCAAACCATTGTGTCGAATTTTTAAATTTATAAATCAAACCAAACTAATAAACCTCAGATTTTTTCTGATTTTTTGATTTTTTCGGTAAAGTTTGCATACAAACATAGTATTAACTTGTGCTCCAAATATTTCTTTACTCCAACCAAAATACAATTATCTAAGGGTGTTTCTTAAGAAAATAACACAAAATATGAGATGAGTACTGATGACACTAAAATATTCAATAAAAATAATAATGAAATCATCATATAAAATAAATATTGCAAAAGTCATAATGAAGATGATCATAATTTAAAAGTACTAAATCATGCTAAAATAAGTTTAATAAGTATTGGTTACATTAATTACTAAATATTTAAGGAAAATTAAAATTAGATTATGTATTTTAATTGTCTAAAACAATGTAAAACTAAAGAACAAATATTCAATATTATTGTCATTCTTAATGTTGAATTGATTTCTTTTTTGCGTTAGTATTAATTTGATTTTGATTTAAGTTTTATTATAATTATCAACATCTATGAACTATAATCTTTATTGGACCATTCCGAATTCTAAGTTTTAAACTTGAAATAATATATTAAAAGATAAAAACTATGAAATAGTATAAGAAATATTTTAAAATTCTATCAAAGTAAATATTTTTATGTATAAAATAAAATTTTAAAATTACATATATAATGTCGGGTTGATTTTTTTAGTTAAAACCAAACCAACCCAAGTATAGTCATTTTTTTTTCGGTTTGACTCGATTTGCGGGTTGGTTCGGTTTTCGATTCGGTTTTGTACTGTCACCCCCTGAGCCTACACCCTGGGCGGGACTGGCACTTAAAAGCCATTGCTGGCCCCAAGCGAACCCTTGGCCTGACTTACTTAACTCAACGGAAGACAATAATCATATATATAATGATCAATGAACTTAACTGAACTGGATAATAAAATGACTGAGAATATTTTAAAGATTAAACATTCAACTTGGCCAAAAGTGGCAACCCGATTCTTAACAATAAGAAATGATAATGAAAAGACTCAAAGGACTAACATCTGACTGTCTATGAAGCCTCTAAAACAACTGAGATGGATGT
>NW_006239271.1:505687-506561 GCF_000226075.1 Solanum tuberosum | reverse complement strand
TTGAAATAATATATTAAAAGATAAAAACTATGAAATAGTATAAGAAATATTTTAAAATTCTATCAAAGTAAATATTTTTATGTATAAAATAAAATTTTAAAATTACATATATAATGTCGGGTTGATTTTTTTTAGTTAAAACCAAACCAACCCAAGTATAGTCATTTTTTTTTCGGTTTGACTCGATTTGCGGGTTGGTTCGGTTTTCGATTCGGTTTTGTACTGTCACCCCCTGAGCCTACACCCTGGGCGGGACTGGCACTTAAAAGCCATTGCTGGCCCCAAGCGAACCCTTGGCCTGACTTACTTAACTCAACGGAAGACAATAATCATATATATAATGATCAATGAACTTAACTGAACTGGATAATAAAATGACTGAGAATATTTTAAAGATTAAACATTCAACTTGGCCAAAAGTGGCAACCCGATTCTTAACAATAAGAAATGATAATGAAAAGACTCAAAGGACTAACATCTGACTGTCTATGAAGCCTCTAAAACAACTGAGATGGATGTTGGGACAACCCCCATAACATCCTAATGAACTAACTAGAAAACAATAAAAAAAAAAAGTCCTCTGGATTGCAAATAGGCTTACCAACAAACTCTAAACTGTTCACTGGATCAACAATGCGTCGGATGCCGATCCTAGTTACCTGTGTCTGCATCAGAATAAGATGCAGGTCAACTGGCATCAGTACATTGAATGTACGAGTATTCAAGTTGGAATGCTAAAACAACATAGGCTTGAGAGGGAAATCTGAAAGAAACACTTACCTTGGCTCTTGTCAACTCATGAATACTTACTGAACTCATTTCAATATAAAACAGTTTAAACAAGTGCAATATAAAGAAAAGCTGTTTAAAAACA
>NW_006239271.1:503333-505576 GCF_000226075.1 Solanum tuberosum | reverse complement strand
TTTCTGTGATTTGAGATAATTGCTCAAAAACTTAGCTCAAAGGCTATCTTGGAAATCAAAGTTTCCCCTCTTGCTTCATTTAGAAAGCGATTACTTTTTCTGAAAACTAGCCCTAAGGCTCTTTGAAAATCTCAGTTTACGTTCTTATTTAAATGTGAAAACATTTTAAATATCTTTGGGAATACTTAGTCCCCATATACTTTTGAAGATATGAACTTCAAACTTTACTCTACACTCTTTACTCAACTTGAACTTTAAGTTTTAAAACAAAGTTAAAACATTTGGAAAACTCTAGGAACTTATCTTGACTTGAGTCTTACTTCTCTTGACTTTGATCTTAACTTTCCTTGAATTGGATTATGGATTCAAGGTTCATGATCTCATGTTTATGGATGATTTCATGATGTTTAGATGTACTTTAGAGTGTTGGAATCAACTAGAAAACGTAGGTACATCACTATGGAACACGTACTAAAAGGTGGAGAACGAATGGGGAGAACCCAAGGGGTGGACTTCAGAGTCCCTTTTGGGGCGCGCTGGCTAGCGCGACACCCCACCCCCTTCCCCAGATTTTGACGATTTTTCTTCTCCGTTTTTCAACTTTAAACCTTCTAAACCTCAATGGTTCTTTCCCCAAATACTTAGAATCATAAGTACCCTCAATACCCAATATATTTAACTGGAAAAACAACCCGGAAACATGAATCAAATCAACACTGGGAATTCAACAATCAACCAACAAAAATTCGACAATGTTCTTCAAGAACCTTAACATGTAAACAACTCCAAATCGTTGAATTGAAACAAGTTGGTGTGTGGGTGAACTAACCCAACACAAGAAGATTTTACATACCTTAATAGGGATCACCCCCGACGAATTCCACTCCAAACGCTTGACGTTCTTGGCGAAATCTTGACTTTTCTCCCTTTCTTTCTTCTTTTCTTTTTTCTCCAAGCCCTAAAAGCGTGAAATTTAATTTTTCTTATTCTTTCCAAAAATAAAAAAAATTCATATTTGAAACTCTTTATAGTAGTTTCTAGGTGCGAGATGTTACAATATCTTCCCCTTGGGAACATTCTTTCTCGAATGAGCTTTATTTCACTAAGCTAAGGGTGGTAACATCTAGTTCAATCACCTAACAAGTAAATGCAACAATCAACATGCTCATTCATAATTCAAAGAGTACTAAGAAGAGAATTAGTACCTTTATCTGTATTCCCTCCGAATTCAAAGAGATGTGGATATCTCTTCTTCATATCTTCTTCATCTTCCCAAGTAGCTTTTTCAACAAACTGGTTCCTCCAAAGGACTTTGACTGAAGTTACTTCTTTTGTCCTTAACTTGCGAACTTGGCGATCTAGAATCTGGATTGGAATCTCCTCATAAGATAAGTTATCATTGATCTCAATATTTTCAGTTGGTATGATCAATGAAGGATCACCCATGCACTTCTTCAACATGGAGATGTGAAACACCGGATGAACCGCTGCTAGCTCTTGTGGTAGTTCCAACTCATAAGCTACATTGCCCATCCTTTTGGATATTCTATAAGGCCCAATATACTGGGGACTAAGTTTCCTCTTTGAACCAAACCTCATAACACTCTTCATAGGTGAAACTTTATGATATACCCAATCATCTACTTCAAAATCTAACTCTCTTCTCCTAACATCAGTGTAGGATTTCTGACGACTCTGTGTCATTTTCAACCTCTCTTGAATCACTTTAACCTTCTCCATGGCTTGGTGAGCTAAATCTAGTCCTATCAACCTTGCTTCACCAATTTCAAACCATCCAATAGGAGATCTACATCTTCTCTCATAAAGAGCTTCATATGGAGCCATTTAGATGCTAGAGTGGTAACTGTTGTTGTAAGCAAACTCAATTAAAGGTAGGTGATAATCCCAATTACCTTTGAAATCAATCACACATGCCCTCAACATATCTTTAATGTCTGAATAGTACGCTCTGCTTGCCCATCGTACTCAAGTTCGCCTTTGAACCCAATCCTTTCTGGAATGACTTCCAAAACTATGCAGTAAATTGCGCGTCTCTGTCTGAAATAATAGAGACCGGAACTCTATGAAGTCTTACCACTTCTTGAATATACAACTTGGCATAATCTTCTGCTGAATGGGTAGTCTTTACCGGTAGAAAATGGGCTGACTTTGTCATTCTGTCGACAATCACCCAAATAGAATCATGCTGTCTGCGAGACCTTGGCAACCCTGTGATGAAATCC
>NW_006239271.1:499461-502835 GCF_000226075.1 Solanum tuberosum | reverse complement strand
ATGTCATAATCCTTGAGTAATTCTAACCACCCCCTTTGTCTGATATTGAGTTCTTTATGAGTGAACACATTGTAAGCTCTTGTGATCAGTGAATACATCAACATGAACACCATACAAGTAGTGACGTCAAATCTTCAAAGCGAAGACTACCGCAACCAACTCTAAGTCATAGGTTAGATAGTTCTTCTCATGAACCTTCAACTGTCTGTAGGCATAAGCTAGCACCTTGCCATTCTGCATTAGGACACAACCCAAGCCAACTCTAGATGCATCACAATACACCACAAAACCGTGAGTACCTTCTGGTAAGGTCAACACTGGGGCAGTAGTCAACCTCTTCTTCAATTCCTGAAAGCTTTTCTCACAAGCTTCAGACCATTGAAACTTAACTGTCTTCTGAGTCAATTTCGTCAAAAGGGATGGGATAGACGAGAACCCCTCTAAAAACCTTCTATAATACCTAGCTAAACCCAAGAAACTCCTAATATCAGTTGGAAATGTGGGTCTAGGCGAATTCTGCACTGTCTCAATTTTCTGAGTATCAACTTTAATTCCCTCTCCAGACACAATATGGCCTAAGAATGCCACAGACTCAAGCCAAAACTCACACTTAGAGAACTTGGCATACAACTCCTTATCTTTCAAAGTCTGAAGAACTATTCTGAGATGACTAACATGATTTTCTTCATTCCTTGAATAGATTAGTATGTCATCAATGAAGACGATAACAAACATAAATAAATAAGGTTTGAAGACTCTATTCATAAGGTCCATGAACGTTGCTGGTGCATTGGTTAAACCGAACGACATGACCATAAACTCATAATGACCATAACGGGTCCTGAATGCCGTCTTTGGAATGTCACATTCCCTTACTTTTAACTGATGGTAACCTGATCTGAGGTCTATCTTAGAAAAATAAGAAGCACCCTGAAGCTGATCGAAAAGATCATCAATCCTTGGAAGAGGATACTTATTCTTGATGGTAACCTTGTTCAATTGACGGTAATCTATACATATCCTAAGGGAACCATCCTTTTTTCTCACAAACAAGACCAGAGCGCCCCTTTCAACTACTCTTTCAATTCTTTCAACTCAGCTGGTGCCATTCTGTATGGCGGAATAGAGATAGGACGAGTATCTAGAATAAGATCTATACCAAAATCTATCTCTCTCTCAGGATGGACTCCGGGAAGATCATCAGGAAAGACTTCTAGGAACTCTTTTACTACTGGAACTGACTGAATAAGAGGAAAGACTTGAATCATACCAGTGACAACATCTGGTGAATCTTTTTGCTCTTGGCTACTGTTGATAGCATATAAGCGGTTTGTTCCTCCGCCAGTATCGGAAGCAGCCCCTCTAGGTGCAGCTCTGTCAGGAGGAGCAACTGAAGAAGACTGGGCTCTATGGCACCCATTACCATTTCCCTGCTTGTTCTTTGGGCACTCTCGCATGAAATGCCCACTCTGACCACACTTGAAACAACCAGTGGAGCCCTCACGAAAAACACCTGAATGGTTTCTACCACACTTGGCGCATGCAAGAGGCTTATTACCCCTTTGTGCCACGCTACCCTGAAAATAAGTAGGTTCAGCTCTGAAGTTCTGATTATTGTACTCACATTTGTTCTTGGGTGTAGGTGCACTAGCAGATAATGGAGCAGGGCCCTTCTATTTCTGTTGGAAGGATGACCGGTTGGCATTACTTTTTTGCTTCCCGGACTCATTCCCTGTCTTAGCCCTCTTGTTCTTGAACTCCTCCCTATCTCTCAACTTCTCTTCCTCTACCTGCTGCGTAGACCATCAACCTTGAAATGTCCATGTCCCCAATAAGCATTGCTTCCCGGCCCTCTTTGCTTGATAGATGGGACAACCCAACAACAAACAGACTCATCCTAGTCCTCATGTCCGCAACCATTTCCGGATCATAGCGAGACATTTTGGTGAACTTCAACCCATACTCATGAACGCTTAGAGAATCCTGCTTAAGTGTGAGGAACTCACGTTCCTTAGCCTCTTTCAGTTCTCGGGGAAAGAAAAGCCCCAAGAAAACCTCTTCAAAACATGCCCAACTCGCAGGTTGTGCATCATCACCTCTACTCCCTTTCCAGTGATCAAACCAAGTCCTAGCAACATTTTTCATCTGATAAGCAGCTAGCTCAATTCTCGCAATATCTGTAATATGCATCACATCGAACACCTTTTTCAGTTCCTCAATGAAGTTCTCTGGATTCTCTGCAGTGCTCGAACCAATGAAAATTGGGGGATTCATCATCAAGAACTCACGAATCCTTGAAGTGTCAGCCTCTTCTTGTCAAGCTCCTCTCTGCTGCCCAGCTTGGTTAGTCACAACTTTACTGAGCATCCTAATAGCCTCACAGAACTCAGCATTGGTCACTTCTCCTTGTTGTTGCACTTCAGGTGCATTGGGTAACCCTTGTTCCTCAACATTACGCCTAACATGACGTCCTCTAACAACTCTTCCTGGAGGCATCATTATCTGAAAAGCACGCGTAAGCACGAGTTAGAGGGAAACTTTTTAGAGATTAAACTCTAACGCACGTAATGAGTGTGAAAGAAGTGAGATAGTTCCTAAATATTGTAGCCTCCTAATTATAGATGTGGAGCGCTTTACACCGATAAATAGGACTCTACAGACACAGCTTCATAGACTCCCTAGGACTCTTGAACTCTGTGCTCTGATACCAAATTTGTCACTCCCCGAGCCTACACCCTAGGCCGGACTGGCACCCGAAAGCCATTGCTGGCCCCAAGCGAACCCTTGGCCTGACTTACTTAACTCAGCGGAAGACAATATTCATGTATATAATGATCAATGAACTTAACTGAACTGGATAATAAAATGACTGAGAATGTTTTAAAGATTAAACATTCTACTTGGCCAAAAGTGGCAACCCAAGTCTTAAAAATAAGAAATGATAATGAAAAGACTCAAATGACTAACATTTGACTGTCTATGAAGCCTCTAAAACAACTGAGATGGATGTTGGGACAAACCCCACAACATCCTAATGAACTAACTAGAAAGAAATGAAAATAAAAGATTCATCTGGAATGCAAAAAGGCTCACCAACAGACTCTGAACAGTTCACTGGATCAACGATGCGTCGGATTTCGATCCTAGTTACTTGTGTCTGCATCATAATAAGATGCTGGCCAACTGACATCTGTACATTGAATGTACAAGTATGCGAGTTAGAATGCTAAAACAACATAGGCTTGAGAGGGAAATCTGAAAGAAACACTTACCTTGGCTCTTCTCAACTCATGAATACTTAACTGAACTCATTTCAATATAAAGCAGTTTAAAACAAGTGCAATATAAAGAAAAACTGTTTAAAACATGATGTC
>NW_006239271.1:489742-489994 GCF_000226075.1 Solanum tuberosum | reverse complement strand
ACAACTGAGATGGATGTTGGGACAACCCCCACAACATCCTAATGAACTAACTAGAAAGCAATAAAAAAAAGATTCATCTGGAATGCAAAAAGGCTCACCAACAGACTCTGAACAGTTCACTGGATCAACGATGCGTCGGATTTCGATCCTAGTTACTTGTGTCTGCATCATAATAAGATGCTGGCCAACTGACATCTGTACATTGAATGTACAAGTATGCGAGTTAGAATGCTAAAACAACATAGGCTTGAA
>NW_006239271.1:486749-488765 GCF_000226075.1 Solanum tuberosum | reverse complement strand
GGAATGAATGAGCAGAACTGGCGTCCCTGGCGCTCTGAGAGGCATGGGGTACCAGCCGTCAAACGTCAAAGAGGCTGCTGGGGTGCGCTGGCTGGCACATCTCCCCAAGGGGTGGACTTCAGAGTCCCTTTTGGGGCACGCTGGCTGGCGCGACGCCCCACCCCCTTCCCTAGATTTTGACGATTTTTCTTCTCCGTTTTTCAACTCTAAACCTTCTAAACCTCAATGGTTCTTTCCCCAAACACTTAGAATCATTAGTACCCTCAATATCCAATATATTTAAATCGAAAAACAACCCGGAAACATGAATCAAATCAACACTGGGCATTCAACAATCAACCAACAAGAATTCGACAATGTTCTTTAAGAACCTTAACATGTAAACAACTCCAAATCGTTGAATTGAAACAAGTTGGTGTGTGGGTGATCTAACCCAACACGAAAAGATCTCACATACCTTAATAGGGATCACCCCCGACGAATTCCACTCCAAACGCTTGACGTTCTTGGCGAAATCTAGGCTTTTCTCCCTTTCTTTCTTCTTTTCTCTTTTCTCTAAGCCCTAAGCATGAAATTTAATTTTTCTGATCTGACAAAAATAATATTTTACCCCAATAAGTCCCTAAAAACGAATTAGGACATAAATTAGAGAAAAGACTACTTTCCCCTTCCTTAATTCCGGATTGGGACTTTCCTCAATCCAACAGCCCAACTTCCGAAAGGCATATCTTACTCATATGATATCGAAATCGCGCAAACTTGACGGCGTTGGAAAGATCTCTCCAAGGGTTTTCCAACCATATCAAAAGCTACTCTTAACTCATCCTTAGATAGGAGCTATGGCCATTTGAAAATGGGCAAAACTCACTTTCTTAACTTAGACAAAATTCCAGATTTTTCTTATTGTTTCCAAAAATCAAAATTTTTCATATTTTAAACTCTTTATAGTTGTTTTTTGGTGCGAGATATTACATGTACACCCCTAGTTTTATCGTATATTGTATATAATAGCTTGCCACACTTTATGTGGATACAAGAATGGGCGTAGTCAGGTAGGATTGAGGGGTTCATTCGAATCTCTTTCGGCTGTAAATTACATTGTTTATATATGGTTAAAAATATTTTTTTTTATGTATATATAGAAGATGTTGAACTTTCTTCGACTTTTTCGTGTTTTTGACTTCTTCATATTTTAAACCCCTTACTGAAAATTGTGGTTCTACTAATCATACAAGTAGCTATCTAAAGTGAGTGAATCTTTAATGACGACAAGTCATAATTTAATCTTGTTTTTCTAACAAACTGTCATCCCTCAAATTGGTAAAGTTGCTTCCGTGTGATCAAGACGTCACGAGTTCAAGCCTTGGAAACAACTTCTGGCAAAAATGTAAGGTAAGACTGCCTACAATAGGCACTTGTGGTCAGACCCTTCCCCAGACCATGCGCATAGCAGGAGCTTTAGTGCACCTGTAGAATGCCCAATTTTTTTCTATGTCTCATCCCTCGAACCATTTCGATCGCCTAACAAGTGCTTCATTATCTCTTAAACAAAGCTTGCATCAATTAATTCCTTATCTTAATTTCACTTGAAAGTAGTTGGTAGGCCTATGCAAGTTTAGCTATCATAGCATCAACTTTGATTATTTGTACTAGGGGTGTACATGACCGGGTTGGTTCGGGTTTTTGAAATATCAAACCAAATCATTTGTGTAAAAATTTTAAATTTATAAACCAAACCAAACTAATAAAATTCAGATTTTTTCGGGTTTTTCAACCTCGGGTTGGTTTGGGTTTTTCAAATACCAAACCAAACCATTGTGTCGAATTTTTTAATTTATAAATCAAACCAAACTAATAAACCTCGGATTTTTTCAGATTTTTGGATTTTTTCAGTAAAGTTTGCATACAAACATATAATTAACTTGTGCTCCAAATATTTCTTTAGTCCAACCAAAATACAATTATCTAAGGTGTTTCTTAAGAAAATGACACAAAATATGAGATGAGTACTGATGA
>NW_006239271.1:463644-486608 GCF_000226075.1 Solanum tuberosum | reverse complement strand
TTCTTAGTGTTGAATTGATTTTCTTTTTGCATTAGTATTAATTTGATTTTGATTTAAGTTTTACTATAATTATCAACATCTATGAACTATAATCTTTATTGGACCAATCCGAATTCTATGTTTTAAACTTGAAATAATATATTAAAAGATAAAAACTATGAAATAGTATAAGAAATATTTTAAAATTATATCAAAGTAAATATTTTTATGTATAAAATAAAATTTTAAAATTACATATATCATGTCGGGTTGGTTTGGTCTCGGGTTGGTTTTTTTCAGTTAAAACCAACCCAACCCAAATATAGTCGGATTTTTTTTCCAATACCAAACCAAGTCAAACCAAACCACTAGTCGAGTCTTTTTCCGGTTTGACTCAATTTACGATTTGGTTCGATTTTCGGTTCGATTTTGTACACCCCTAATTTGTACTATGAAAACTAGTACAATTGATACTTTCTAGCTATATATATTCACATGGGACTATACCCTTTATGCAAGTCATCAATTGCAAGTTGTAACTTTATATGTATCTATTCAAGTTCATTATTATGCCCAAGGGTCATAAAACGATATTCCACCTCCATAACTTAAAATTATATTATTGGGGAATACGAAGGGCTAGGGAAAGGAACTTTTAATTATTATTGGGGAAGAAGGAGGACCATGGAAAGGAACTTTTAATTAGCTCTCATAATATCCAAATTATGTCACATCCTCCACACGTACAAGAAGGAGATGTTTGGAAGAAAAAATTAATTGGACATTCCAGCTAGATGAGTTGTGCTAATTAATTCGATTTAAGTGAGAGAAACAAGAGATGTTTTTGTATAGCTTGCATTGTGCATGTTGCAGGACAAGGGAGAACACATAAAATGAGTAAGGGATATTCACAAAGGTTTTTTTGATGGAACTGAATTTGGAGATGTGTTCGGTGAAGATCGACCTTGATCACTTGTTATCAAAATCATAGAAAGATCATCATAAGAAAAAGGCAAGAATTTATTGCCTGAAGATAGAGAAGGATTCATGTCTCAATGACGTGGTAAAAAAGAACAAAAGGTATATACTATGTAAATACTATTTAAGTATTTTATACCATATTTAAGGTGAGATACATTGAGATATATACACCACTCTCTAAAAAAAATAGCCTAGAATAGATCAATTGGGTATAATCTATCCCCCCAATTCACCTTCATGAATCCTAATCAACTCTCTCTCTCTTCTCAATCTCCCATCCCACATACATCTCTTTATTCTCTCTTCTGATTATAGAGGCCTGTAACTGATTCAACTATTATTTAAGTTGTGTCTGATTTCTTATAGTTTTCAATTTACATTTTCTTCTAATTTTTGATAGTTAATTATACCAAATTATTGAAACTTGATTGATTTTGGGTTATCTTAATATACTTTAAGGCTAATGATTCGTCAAACAAGAAAAAATATTAATGGAGATATAACATACCATCGTGAATCTACCAAAATAGATCTTTATCTATTTTGAATTTCACTAAAGAACAATCTATTGTAGGATCCTAGTCTGTGATTGTTCTTTTTACTCCATCGAATGATATTGTAGCAGAGAATAGATCTAAGCATCGAACCTGTAACACTCCAGAAAATTTTTGAGCTAAAACTTGAACCATCCTTTGTTGTAAGTAGGATTTTATCGAGGAATTTAAAATTTCTTAAGTGTTAAGGTCACTAAATGTAGCACCTTGAGTTCCAAGAAGAACTAAAGAGAGTCCATTCAAGTCATTCATAAGTTCCTCTAAGATTTGGGTTAATTTCAAACGACCATAACTCTCAGTACAGAATGAGTTCGGCGGCCCGTAAGATATCAAATGAAAGGTCTTTGAATTATGTTTCCAATGCCACCGAGTTTACTAAATTTCGAGCTTGTATGAGGGAGATATTCTCGTTTGAAGTCGGGCTGTCCAAACAAGGAAAGTTACCCAAAAATAGTAAGGGGTATTTTGGTCTTTTACTTACCCAATCAGATTTAATTCATTTTTAGTAAGGTTTAAGGGGTCTAATCTGATTAGGTTCAATTTTATAATCCTAATATACGCCTAGGATTTTAGTTGAGAGTTCAAGAAGAGAAAAGAGGAAAGGATCAAGGCGTTCGTCGAGGTTCTTAAGTTTTATTGCTGATTTTCGCCATGTGTTTGATCCTTAAGAGGTATGTAAGCTTCCATAGTGTTGGGTTTTTTCACCCACACGCCAATCATGTTAATTTCAGCGAAATTCATTCTAGAAGGTTGAAAGTTCGGTGTTCTTAAATTGTGTTCTTGAAATTGGCTTTCGTTGTTGAGTTTAGATGTGGTTGATGAGTTCTTCAGGAAATTGTATCGATTTTAAAGTTGTGTTTGATTAGATTCTTGTGTACATGTAGTAGGTATCTGAATCTAAAGAGAAATTGAGAAAAAGAATTGAATTTAGGCCAATTGGGGCTAGAAAACGAGGAAGAGTCTGTTCCTCAGAAGTGAAATTTTTTCTTTCTGCTTCGCGAAGAGAATGCAGACTCCATTGTTTCAAAAATTATTTTGACCAAACATTAAAATTCATCTCTGCATCGCCGACTTGCTCCCCTGTCCGTGTTTTTAAACCGTTTCTCATGATTAACTATCTAAAACTCATTTAATCATTATGATATCTTTGCTATCACAAATCATAACCTTGAATTCATAATTCAAATTCAAGGTAGAGTTAAGAGCCAAGTCTTGAGAGTTCTTTTGAGTCTTTTGAGAAAGTCCCTTTGAGTCTTTTGAGGAGTCTTCTACAAATTTTAATAACTTGTTTCAAGACTCAAGTAAGTGAGCATGAGAGTGAGGAGAATGTATTTATGAGTCTACACTATCAACGAGATCCTCATGAACCATAACTCTTGAATTCATAATTCAAATTCAAGAGAGAGTTAAGAGTAGAGTTCAAAAAAGTCTTTGAGTTCAATTGTGAATCTTTTGAGATTAACTATTGATTTGAGCTAGGTTTTGAGGAAGTAAGTACGAGGATGACAAGAGTCGTATACATGAGTTCCATATTGTTATGCAGACCTTCGAGTCGAGTCCTTCATGCCCATAATTCTGCATGAACTTTCTAATTTGAGCATCTTTGAGAGGAGTAGTACTATTTTTAAGTTCTAAGCCTTGAGTATCGAGTTCCTAACCCTTTTGAGATTATATTCCTAATCTTATTACTATTACATATTACCCATGTAGTCCTTCAGTTGAGTAGTTCATGGCCATAGTTCCGCATGAACCCTATGAGTTGAACATTCTTGAGATGAGTAGTATCTTGAAGTCCATGAGTTGAGTTGTTCATGCCTATGATTCCGCATGAACCGTCTGAGTTGAGCATTCTTGAAATAAGTAGTATCATTGAAGTTCTTGAGTTCTGAGTTGTCGAGTTCTGAGTATTGAGTTCTATGTATGGTTATTGAAAACCTTGAATTGTGTCGTTTACGTCCATAATTCGGCATGAACCTTATTTTGAGAAGTCTTTTACAATTTTTTCTAAACTTGTTTTAAGACTTGAGCACTTGAGTTGAGAAAAAGTGGAGTCGAGTCATTTTCTTTAAAATGATATATGGAAACTAAGTATTCCCAAGACTAAATGTTTTCACATTTAAAAAGAGGAGGAAATTGAGATTTCCAAAAGAGTTTTGAGCAGTTTGAGTAACATCTCTTTTTAGATAACTCAAGTCTCCATAAACCATGTAGCCAACGTGGGTAGAAAGGGTCATACTTTTTAGATGATTCCTTAATGCTTTTAGCATAGACTAGTGGATCCACTTAGTTGAGAGGTTCTATACCCCGACAAAGTATATGACAGTTCTGGCAGCGTGGGCGAGACGCTGTATCATCACATAACTCATAGTAATTGTTGTCGATTAGAGAATCTCCCACATAGTTATATTATATTTTTATATACAAATTGAGTTGTTATTGTATTCTTCAATACATCGAGTTGCTTTCTACTGTTTAAAGGTTTTCCATATATTACATCTTTTATTGTTGCTATATCCTTGAGTAACTTGAGTTGAGTACCTTTGAGTTAAGTATCATATCCTTGAGTTGAGTATCTAATCTTTGAGTTGAGCATCTTATTCTTGAGTTGAGTTTAGTTGAGTGAGTTGAGAAGAGGTAAGTATGTTCCCTTTTTATCAAGTTCAAGCTTATGTTATGCTTTAGAATTTCCCTTACATGCTCGTACATTCCATCTACTGAGCCATTTGGCCTGCATGATTTCATGATGCAGATACAGGTATTCAAGATCATCAACAGAAACTTCGTTGATACCACTTGCAGTTCCAGTTAGCTACGGTGCCTTCTTGCTTCCAGAGGATTTCATTTACCTTCAGTTTTGTCTGGATGTCATGGGTTTTGTCCCGACTTCCATCTTTATCATTTAGAGGCATCATAGATAGACAATACAGTTTGAGAAGTCTGTTTCATTTATTTTATTAAATGTTTTAAAGACTTAAGTTGCCTATTTTATGGCGAGTTGAATATATTATTTTTATTCAGAGTTATTCATTTGAGTTAAAGATTTGCAATTGAGTTCAATGAATTTTATTCAGTTTTTAAGCTTTTGTATGCTTGAGTTAGTCTTCCGCTTGTAGTCAGCCAAGATGAGGGTTCGCTTTGGGACCAACAATGGTTCTGGAGTGTCGGCCACGTCCAGGGTGTAGACTCGGGTCGTGGCAAACTTCGTATTAGAGCACATAGTTCAAGTGTCCTATAGGGTGTCTATGAAGCCGTGTCAGTAGTGTCTTGTTTATGGTTGTGAGGGGGCCACTTCTATAAACAAGGGACTACATACATTTAAGAAAAGTTTTCTATCTTTCATACTCTTAATCGTGCGATAGAGCTATGTCATAAAGATTTATTCTAACTCGTGCGTTCTTATATCCATTAGACTACCCCCCATACTAGAGGTGGTTGAAAAATAAATTCAGTCCTTTATCGATGAGTTGCTCTTAGATTATTTTTTTTGAGGAAGTCATGAGTTTGCAGAAGGGCTTAAGAGAAGCATGTGAGTGAGTTAAGTATTGAGTTCGAGGAATTGCACTCATATTCGTATGAATCGTGCGTTTGAGATAAAAATGAGTTGTACTTTTTTATTTAAGTCCTGTTTCAGCTAAGATCCTTATGAGAAAGTATGTTTAGAGCTTGGATAGTATTTTCACCCAAAAAGGTAGCATGAGTTACGAGATCATGAGCAGTAGCAGTGAAAGAGCCCAGAGTTAGAGGAAAGTATGTAAAGGTTTAGTAATCTAAGTAAGGGAGATGGTCTTTTGACAAGCTATGTTACTATAGTCATGCACCTAGTAAGTTAGTAATGAGGAGTTTTCCCTTATGGGTAGACTAAGATGTGATGAGTTGTGAAGATTTCATCATAAGAGGTAGAGTGTGTTGTAGCTAGAAAGGAGTTTGTGATGAAGTGTCATTTTGTAGGTACTGACCAAGTGTAAGTGTTAAATAGAAGAGCAAGAGTATACATGAGGTGATAGATCTAAGCTAGGCTTATGATTTTGAGGGAGTGCCCATAATATTCAAAGTGTTATATAATTAATTAGGCATTGATGTATAGTGAATGAGTGAATAGTACTCAAGTTGTGAAGGAAAATATGATAGTAAATTGTAAGTATGAATAGGTAAGGATTGACTATTTGTCATAACGTCCTAGTGGACGAGTGTTATCAAATTTGTATCAAGTAGTTATAAGTTAGTATAGTAAGCGAGCAATCATATTGATAATCGAGTTTAGTTATAAATACTAAGCTTGAATTCGAGATTAACTATCTAAAACTCATTTAATCATTATGATATCATTCCTATCACATATCATAACCTTGAATTCATAATTCAAATTCAAGGTAAAGTTAAGAGCCAAGTCTTGAGAGTTCTTCCGAGTCTTTTGAGAAAGTCCCTTTGAGTCTCTTGATGAGTCTTCTACAAATTCTAATAACTTGTTTCAAGACTCAAGTAAGTGAGCATGCGAGTAAGGAGAATGTATTCATGAGTCTACACTATCAACAAGATCCTTCATATCATGAACCATAACTCTTGAATTCATAATTCAAATTCAAGAGAAAGTTAAGAGTAGAGTTCAAGAAAGTCTATGAGTTCAATTGTGAATCTTTTGAGATCAACTATTGATTTGAGCTAAGTTTTGAGGAAGTAAGTATGAGGATGAGAAGAGTCGTATACACGAGTTCTATATTGTTATGCAGACCTTCGAGTCGAGTCGTTCACACCCATAATTTCGCATGAACTTTCTAATTTGAGCATCTTTGAAAGGAGTAATATCTTCAAGTTCTAAGTCTTGAGTATCGTGTTCCTAACCCTTTTGAGATTATATTCCTATTCATAGGATTATTACATGTTACCCATGCAGTCTTTCAGTTGAGTAGTTCATGGCCATAGTTCCTCATGAACCCTATGAGTTGAACATTCTTGAGATGAGTAGTATCCTGAAGTCCACGAGTTGAGTTGTTCATGCCCATAATTCCGCATGAACCCTATGAGTTGAGCATTCTTGAAATAAGTAGTATCATTGAAGTTCTTGAGTTCTGAGTTGTCGAGTTCCAAGTATTGAGTTGTATGTATTGTTATTTAAAACCTTGAATTGAGTCGTTCACGTCCATAATTCGGTATGAACCTTATTTTGAGAAGTCTTTTATAATTTTTTCTAAACTTGTTTTAAGACTTGAGCACTTGAGTTGAGAAGAATGGAGTCGAGATATTTTCTTTAAACTGATATATGGGAACTAAGTATTCCCAAGAGTAAATATTTTCACATTTAAAAGAGGAGGAAACTGAGAATTCCAAAAGAGTTTTGAGCAGGTTGAGTAACATCTCTTTTTAGAGAAAGATTTTGAGTAATAATCTCAAACCACAGAAGCAGTTATGTTTTTAAACATATGAGCTGAGTATATTTTTGGGAGTAGTATTGAGCTCCGATATGGGGACGAGTTCAGATAACTCAAGTCTCCATAAACCATGTAGCCAACGTGGCTAGAAAGGGTCATACTTTTTAGATGATTTCTTAATGCTTTTAGTATAGACTAGTGGATCCACTTAGTTGAGAGGTTTTATACTCCGGCAAAGTATATGATAGTTCTGGCAGCGTGGGCGAGACGATGTATCATCACATAGCTCATAGTGATGGTTGTCGATTAGAGAATCTCCCACAGAGTTATATTAGATTTTTATATACAAATTGAGTTGTTATTGTATTCTTCAATACATCGAGTTGCTTTATACTATTTAATTTTTTTCCATATATTGCATCTTTTATTGTTGCTATATCCTTGAGTATCTTGAGTTGAGTACCTTTGAGTTGAGTATCATATCTTTGAGTTGAGTATCAAACCTTTGAGTTGAGTATCTAATCTTTGAGTTGAGTATCTTATTCTTGAGTTGAGTTTAGTTAAGTGAGTTGAGAAGAGGTAAATATGTTCCCTTTTTATCAAGTTCAAGTTTATGTTATGCTTTAGAATTCCCCTTACATGCTCCTACATTCCATGTACTGAGCCATTTGGTCTGCATCGCTTAATGATGTAGATACATGTATTCAAGATCATCAACATGCACTTTGTTGATACCACTTGCAGTTCATGTTAGCTATTGTGAGTCTCCTTGCTTCCGGAGGATTTCATTTACTTTTAGTTTTGTCAGGATGTCATGGGTCTTGTCCCGACTTCCATCTTTGTCATTTCGAGGCTTCATAGATAGACAATACAGTTTGAGAAGTATGTTTCATATTTTTGGTTAAATGTTTTAAAAACTTAAGTTGCCTATTTTATGGCGTGTTGAATATATTATTTTTATTTAGAGTTATTCATTTGAGTTAAAGATTTGTAATTGAGTTCAATGAATTTTATTCAGTTTTTAAGCTTTTGTATGCTTGAGTTAGTCTTCTGCTTGTAGTTTGCCAGGATGAGGATTCGCTTGGGGTCCATCAATGGTTCTCGAGTACCGACCATGTCCAGGGTGTAGACCCGGATCGTGACTAAACTGACCCAGTACTAAAATTGTAATACCTATGCAAAGGTCTACACCCAAAATCAAATACACAAGCAGAGCAAGATGTTAATTGAAACATTCATATGTAAATTAGTGCAATATCTATGTATAATTCACAGTATACATTCATCATTCAATTGTATTTCTCTTTTTTTCTTCTTAGTAGTAGATGAATTAACTGTGATTATGCAAATTCTCTATATGTATGTGTAACTATGTTATGTATCTTTCAGCCTTAAAGATTTTGAATTTTCCATTTCTGGTATCTAGTTTTATTTAACAGAAAAATTATTATCAGATATAAATATATTCATTAGTAGCAATGTTAATTAAGTTTTGTATCTAGTTTTGTTTGACAAAAGATTTATTATAAAATACATATGTATTCAATAAGTAGCAATTTTAATTAAAACTACATGAGATCTGATGATACATATATCTAATGTTGAACAACAAAGTATGTACATGGTGACTACCCCTACATATTTTTTGTAATAGTAATGTATCCGAGTTAAGACTAAATGCATTTGATTATTATTTGTGTATTTTGTGTAAGTGTTCATGTATCTGTCAGGTATACACATGTATCTGAGTAAGAGTTTTTGAGTAGGGTAAATAGTAACTTTAGTTGTGTATCTGAGTTGTATCCCCCAAGTAATAGAGTATCTGAACATGTATATGCATCTGCTATTAAATTTAAGATGTATGATTCTTAACAACATAATGATATTCACCATTATTGAACCAAAAAAGCTCGAAATTATTGGAGAAGAAGTGTAAAGTTTGTTGATTCTCTAAATTTTTTTGGAAGGATTTCAAATGTTTTGAACTTTTTTAGGAATTGTGATACCACGACATACTCTAAAGTCGTTGCACGCGTGATTTCCTCCTTAAATCATGCATTTCAATTGCATTCCTCATTTGAAATTATATGTATTTGACTAACATGTATCCGAGATACATATATTTGGATGCGCCAAATACATGTATTGGAGGTGTGAGTTATAGTAGTATTTGTAATATCGCCAACTCATGGAAAGAGAGAAAATTATCTATTAAACTAGTGAAATTTGTGTTGTTTACCCTAAATTCAACATATGAGCTAAGTTGGGCATTTTTAATTCAAATAACACCTACCATAAATTCAATATATGAGCTAAATTGGACATTTTTAAAGAGGAACTTTCATAAATAGCCACTACGATAAACTTAATTAAGCTTCATAGCTATAGTTTGGTAATTACGATTCGTAACTACATGTTAGAGGGGAGGAGAGAGGCAAGTGAAATTGGGAGAGGGAGGAGAGAGGCGAGCGAGATTAGGAGAGGAAGGAGAAAGGCGAGTGAGAGAGGACAAAGAGTGGAGAGAGATGAATTGTGTTTGTATATATGTTAGATAATTGTATATATGTAACTAGTATGTATATGTATCAATGAATGTATTTGTGTTTCAACATACAGTTTGTATCCGTATACAATTGTATCGAGTTCAACATTTGTATTTGTATATGTATAATTTATTTGTCATCATTTGTATCAATATTTGTATCAACAAATACATGTGTATTTGTATCACTACAAAGATTTGTATAGTTGACACTTATAATTTGTATTTGTATAATTTATTGTTATTATTTTTGTTCATATAAACGAATATTTGTATAATTTTTGTTTGTATAAACGACTGTTAACATTTGTATTTGTATAAAGGCAAAAGTACTCATTACCCCCCTAAACTTGAAGCTTTTTATACGGTGTACACCTAAACTAAATTTCGTTTTAATTACCCCCCCGAACTTGTTTATTCCTCCATCGCGTACACCTTTTTCGTCCACCTGCTCCTATTGTGACTACATGCGCGCGACAGTTGGCAAAACTGATGATGTGGATTTCCACCTGGATAAATAATAGCCACCTAGATAAATTAATATTGCAAAAAATAAATTTCTTAAATTAAAATTCATTGTTTAAAAGTTATATTTGAATAAGGGCTTATTTCGTGGAACTCCTTTTGGATTTGAGTTTTTCTAGACGTGAAGTTGGTCGATTAAATTTCAAATTTGTCTGAAATTCTTACCAAGTAAGTGTTAATCTTTGTTTCCTTTACTTTTCATTTACATTTTTCCTTATTTTTCGTTTAAAATATGTCAAATATTAAAGAAAAATGGAGATTTTACGTTTTTTTACCGTTGTAGCTTTGTGATGTGGCAAAAAATCACTTCCTCACGCGCCTAGTAGAGATTGTTGTCAATTTCTACGCCAGGTGGACGAAAAAGGTGTACGCGACGGAGGAATAAACAAGTTCGGGGGTAATTAAAACGGAATTTAGTTTAGGTGTACACCGTATAAAAAGCTTCAAGTTCAGGGGGGTAATGAGTACTTTTGCCTTGTATAAATTGTGTTGGTATAAAGCGAGAGAAAAACTGGTAGAAGAGAAGCGAGAGAGACTGGGCAGGGAGAGGAGAGAGGCAAGGGAGAGATGACTAGAAAAAAAAAAAAGAGGCGAGCGAGATTCGAGAGAGAGGAGAGATAGGCAAGAGAGAGGAAGAGAGGTGAGAGGTGAGAGAGAGGAATGTAATTATAGCTAGAAGTAAGTTGTGAATGATTATTAATGCAAACTGTAGCTATGTTAGCTAATTAACTAGTATATGCTTGTTTAACTACATAACTTCCCCATTTTTTAATTCAAAACCTCATCATAGAGCGGTAAAAGCGTCAGGAAATTACATAAAATGTGTTCAACATCATGCATGATTAGGCCACAAACAAAAATAAAATAAAAGCATTTTCTTGAACTCAATCATACAGTCTATCCTGAATCCCAACATAACTTTAACCTGAATGCAATTCCAATGATAGAAAAATTTATTTTGTTAAAATATGCACATAATGAGTGTTTGCTTAATGTCCCTACCCCAATGCTTTTAGGTTTCACTTAGTGGGGACTACACTATGACTATGGGATGGGATCTTTTGTCACTCTCAAATTGAATTAGAAATTGAAGGGCCAAAAGCCTAGTGGCCAATGCTTATTAATCCTTCTTTCTAAATTGTTTAGTGAAATATGATGTGAGAAAATAGCACAAATAGCTACTAGTGTATTTCAACATCTCACACCCACTCACCCCCTACTTGCCAGGGCTGAGGGCATAAAAAGAATAGATATTAAATTACATTTGTAATGATCGCGATTTGAGAGTTCTCGCAAAGAGAACAAGATGCTGGTTATTTTCTCTCTTTCTTTTTCCAGTTTGCTAGTCTTCACCCCCTAACGTGGATTGATAGCGATGAGCACCTACTCGTTGGATGACTAATGAAAAAAAGAGAAAAGAAGAAATTCAGGTTTGACATGTATCTTGTGAGGTTACTTCACTTTCCAAAACTACCTTTTGTAAGTCAATGTAGACGAAACCCATACATCCAGAATTTGTGCCCATCAAGAGTTGGCCCTCTCCAGCCTCCAATAATTTCACAACATAACACATCTCCACACACACACACGCACAAAAGAAACATTTCATGGCTCATATATGCTACTTAAAATATCTTCATATATATATTTTTCTACTTATATTTGTAGCAATTAAACTAATGTTGCTAAAAGGATAGAGAGAAAGTAGCCACGTGATGTTAATGTGAAGGGTACCCCAAGTGGCTCCACTCCAAATGCTTTGACCTTCAATGGGCCAAAACAAATAGGATGCCTAGAATTTATACGAATTGAATTCCTTTTGCTAAGCATTTTTATTAGATTCACTTTATTAGAGCTCTTATCCTTTACAGGCTGATGCACTATAACACTTTGTTCGGGTGGTTGTTAAGTATTGTTAAATAATGTATCTTAGTGTATTGTATTGTGTTGTATTATATTATATTGTGTTGTATTGTATTAATAAATATGATGTTTGGATAGATTATATCGTTTTCCGTCATTACGACGTAATGTCACATATCCATAATTTGAGTGATAAACATATAAAAAAAAGTAGGATACGGAGTAATACTATTATGAAAAGGTATGATAAAAGATAAAATATGATTATTAAATAATAAATAAAAATAAAATGAGAAGAAAATATTTAGATAACGACGCAACCACACCTTATCGGTCGTTACATAAAATGAGTATTTTCGTCATTACCTAATGATGGATTTAAACAATACGATACAACAGAATAAAAGTAACAATCAAAACAAACATTGTATTTAAACTGACAATACAATAGAACGGGTAACAACCATTTGGAGAAAATTTTAATAGAAAAACTACCTACTTAAAAAAATCATATGTACTAATTTTCTCTATAGTTTGAAATAATTACATAATGTCTCATTATGAATAATTTCATATAAGATTTTAAGTCAAATACATCAACATATATGTATTTATTGATAATTTCATATAAGATTTTAAGTCAAATACACCAACATATATATTTTTGCTATCAGATACACTAAAATAAAGAGAGATGCAAGCGAGATAGAAGGGATGCGAGTGAGATAGTATATGTATCTCAGATACATGTGAATCACACTAGATACATGTATCTGGAACACCAGATACAGGGAGAGAGGCGAGCGAGAGAGTCAAATACATAGGAAACCACTGGGATACAATGTATCTACAACAAGTTACACCTAATTTTGACCATATGTATCAGAGATATATGTATCTGAAATCCAAATTCTGAGAAGTTTCGTAATAATGAAAAGTGAAGGAAAGGGAGGTAATTAGGTACTAAACTAGTGAAATTTTTGTAAGTTACCCAATTTCAATTAATTAGGCCCGTAAATTTTCCGAATGATTAATGGTTAAATTAAACTGAATACGAAAGGAGATCATCATGTGTTCGGTATGAAGAAAATATTTTTTGGGAATATAAGTGGATTTCTTATTTTCTAGTTTTTAGTAAATAAGCAAAAAAATATTATTCCAAGAGCATTTATATATAATCTAACAAAATACTATGTGGTGAGATAAGGTGGAAGTGGGATGGCGGGGGTTGGGGCTGGAATGATCAAGGCCGATGGGGCTTGAATGAGTGGGAAGGAGACAATAAGTGTGAAATGTTACTTATGAGACTTATTTTCGCTAATTTTACTGGGAAAGTCATTTTCCTCATTTTTAAGCAATTTGTTTTATTAGAGAAAAACTTTTTAAAAATATCTTGACCCACCAAACATGAGAAAATCAAAAATTCATACCAAACACACCCTTCAGAATTATTACTCCCTTTGTTTCAATTTATGTTATACCCTTTTGTTTTTAATTTATTCCAAAAGAATGTCACATTTCTATTATTAGGAACAACTTTATTTTTTTTAAAAATCTTTTATCTTTAATGAAATGATTCATACCACACATATGAATTATAATTAAGATTTGTTTAGACTACAAATTTCAAAAATCTTTTTTTCTCTATTAAATTTTATATTAAATTGAATAGTATCACATAAATTAAGGCAAAATGAGTCACGACAAGCTAAGGGTGTACAATTATACATATTGTGTATCCATAAGCTTTTGGGGTAGTGTCGCAATCACCTTTGAGTGAGAAGATATATACCTTCTCCTTTGGTGAATTTCCCTTTGAGCCTAGTGGACTCTATTGGCCAATCATCATATTCATATAAACGGAAGTAAGGTTGTCAAATGGCGGGTTGAGTTGAAATTGGAGATATTAAAAGAAATAGAAATTGGGTTGAGTCTTAACCCGTCTAAGTTTACTTTGGGCTCAAATGAGTTTAAAAACGGATTGGGTCTTGAACCGCTCAATTTGACTCGCTTAATCTCAATAATTTTAATATGTTGTTATTTAAATTTTATAACCACAATTTAAATTTCAACTCAAGAAAATTTTAAAAAGAAGTTACAAATGGATAGATAAATCCTAAAAGATATAAAATAGATAGTAATTAATACCTTCATTATAGGAACATACATTACATTAATGCAAATAAATAGTCTTAAAACGATTGAAATTGGAAATTAAATTGAGCTCAATTGATAATTCTCTTATAATGGATTAAGGTTTGAATGGATTAAGATTAAACTCAATTTAAATTATCTTGAGTCGAATCCTTAAAATTCTGAAAAAATTAAGTAAGTTACCTATTATTGGGCTATTTTAGACACCCCTAAACGAAACTAAAGGCACCCATACTGACTAGTTGACAGCAACTATATAATAATAATAATAATAGAATTGTACCAAGACTCCCCATCAAATAAATAATAGAATTGTACTAGACTCCCCATCAAATAATTACATACATTGCATCAGTATTAATTTGGATTAGCTTGAGAGAGAGAGAAAGAGAGTCTTTGTTTTTTGTTTTTCGGTGCCGTTAGACCAATTTAGAGATAGCTCAGTGGAATATATATACTTTTAATTGTAATCAAAGATGTTTTCTTGTCTCTCGTTTCTTTTTTGAAAAAATAAAGAACCTAATGGATCGAACTCATATGTTGTACCTGGTCGTTTAAATTAGATCTCTTTTCGGTACAACGAGAAGGAGTTTACTATGCTCAGTGCAGTGAAGGTACTTGTAAATCACTAGGTAGCCATACAACACTCGTCCCAAGTTTGACTTATCCCAGACAATCCCCGACGTATTAGCCCTATAACGGAGTCAGACCCAACCACACTCTCTTAATATAAAGTGAAGCAGGACCGTTTGCCTGATCTGACTCCCATTTAAATCAAAATATCTCCTTCGCTTTGCTTCTTGAAGATGACAGTTTGTGTTTATAATTAATTAATTATTAATTAACAGCTTGCCCTCCTTGTTTTCCACATTTAACACTTTAAAACAAATATATATATCAACCACATATGAACTTAGAATTTAAAGACTTCGGGTATATAAAATATGATTTCTAAGCTAAAAGTTTTTAAAATTTTTGGGTGCACTAAATATGATCTCTAAGCTAAATTTATAATAAAAATAATAAAATAGTGCTCTTGCTGGATTCAAATCCTGATCTCGGAGATGATTCTTTTGCCTAGTACCAACAACACCAGAGCACACGTATGTTCCATGGGTGCACCCCCACTGCTAAAAGGTGGGTACACCTCTAATATCAACACATTCCTTCTTCTTTTAAACAAACAGACACAACTTGCCACGAAATAAAAACTTACATTCTCATTTCATCTATCTCATAATTAATTCTCTTAATTTACTAGCAAGAATCATATATTTTTAGTTTGCTGCCTAAACTAGTTAAGTATATCATCGATAATTTATAGGATTGTATTAATTACATGATTCGATGTATAGAGGTTTCGGCTCCAATCCTTATTATTCTCTATAGTGGTGCTTTTAACAAAAAATTATAAAACATTGTGAGTTGTGACATTATATTATGTAGAAAGATATATACAAAAATACACGTATTTTTATATCTAAAGATCCTAGAAATTAGCTATTTTTTAATAGAGATCCTGACATATACACGCATGACATATTTAATACATACACTTTGCATCTCTTTCTCATGCAATGGTGAATGGCCTATACACACAATTTGAAAACACATATATTGATTCAGTTGGCCACACATACAATTGACATCGTCACATATATGCACAAACATCCAGCTTGTGCGCTTTGAAAACATACACATATACATACGCATACAATTAAAAATTCAGATACCGTATTCATGCATGCAGATATAAATAGCAGAAACGAACGTTAAAATCCATCATAATTAGGCTTCAAATTATTGGAGACTAGAAACATCAAATAATTAGACCTAGAGTATCGTTATATCTGAAATTTTCTCGATTTAAATATTCATGGCTACCCCAAAAAGAAAAAGAAAATGATTATAGAGAAAGTATAATATGGCCGACATGGGGCATCGGGCATCCATAAGAATGGCTTCATCATCATATAACAAAAATACAATGCAGGCATTAAATTCTTTAAGAGAAGTACTCAGAAATGATTTTGTTCCTTATTCTTCAACTCTAGTGCCATACAGCGCAGCGCAGCAGGCTTATTAATTTTCTACTTATACAATATGATCATCACATGCTTATATGATACTAAAACAAACCCTATATTGAATTTGAAATAATATCCAACATACACTTCCATTTGAAATCTCTCTTTATTTATGAACTTAGCACTATTATTGTATATATATGTAGAGTAAAAACTCCAACAGTTAAAGCGGGCACACTCTTTGTTTTATTGAATTTTTCACCTAAATAGTCAGGTGGATTGAGAGTGACTGACAACTTCAAGAGAGGTAAGCAAATTGAATGCACAGTAAAAACGGATATCCTCACACACAAACATACAACATTATTTAGGTTTTCCTCAAACAACAAGTCGAGGTCGATTCTATGAGAACCACCACTAAATCATAGATAGTAGAATCGGCATACCCTGTTGCTGTTCCACTGATTCTGTCTGTTCTTGAGAACAAATTTCCAAATAGAAATACAACATAACTTCCGCACGCTATTTAATTAACTCATGCATGCATGAAAACTAGCTAGTACTATTGAAGGCAGAAATTAAATAACTGAAGCAATAATATAAAATAAGAGAAGGGAGACAACTCTGGGAAAAATAATCCAAGTTTGCAGTAATATGCTTTCATAGATAGAACTAGTGCACCAAACAAACAGAATACAAAGTTTCTAGAAATCAGAAGCTTCATTTTAGTAATTCTATAATTACTATTGTTGATGAGATTGCACACCTTGCCAAGCCAGAACAATTTCCTCAAGAGCTGGTCTGATAGTTTGCGTCAACATGTTTTGGTAATCAATCGCATCACCACTTGACCTACTCAGCTCAATGAAGTAATAATGGGATTCAGATATTTCAAATATTTGCACGTCAATGCACAGAGTTTCATATCTGCTCTCATTTAATCCCTCTAATCTAAGAAATCCACCCTCTTTCTTCTTTATTTCAAGGTTCAGACTCCTGCCAACTTCCACAAGCTTGGACATGATGACTGGGGCAGGCTTCACTGATGTGAATCGCAGCTCCTCCTTTTGATCATTGTTTATGAATAAACCAGACAAATTAAACCAGCAGAGGATATGAAATGCACTAAAGATTGCAGGTTTCATCAACTCTAACTTGGTGTCGGAGGAAGAGGTACTACTCTCCGAATTTGAACTGGAAACAGCATCACCATCTGCAATAACATTTTGGTTCACTACTTGTTTAGTTCCCACATGTGTAGATCCCAATCCTTTCTTAAACCAGGAGCTTTCCTTGATTTTGCCTATTGAAATCCTTTTATGAGGGTTTGGGTCGAGGATCCTAGAGAGAAGTTTACGCACTTCTAGAGGGAACCAATGAGGGCATTTGTACTCTGCCCTGCATATCTTCCTATACAGATTCATAAGATTTGAGTCATAAAATGGAAGATAACCAGCCAACAAGACAAATAAAATCACCCCACAAGACCAGATGTCAGCTTTGACACCTTCATATCCTTTTCTACTAATCACCTCAGGAGCAACATATGCTGGTGTACCACAGGTTGTGTGGAGTAACCCATCTTGCCGCTTAGACTCAGCTAATGCACTCAAACCAAAGTCTGAGACCTTTAGGTTTCCATTCTCATCCAGTAGGAGATTTTCTGGTTTGAGATCACGGTGATAAACATCTCGGCTGTGGCAAAATTCAACTGCGTTGATCAGTTGCTGAAACAACTTTCTAGCAACATCTTCCTTGAGCCTCCCCTTTGTCAGTTTGTTGAAAAGCTCGCCACCTTTGGCATGTTCGATCACAAAGTAAATCTTACTCTTAGTTGCCATGACCTCGTATAGCTGCACAACATGTGGATGTTTGACCAATGCCATAACAGATATCTCTCGTTTCGTCTGTTCAGTCAGTCCAGCTTTCTGAACCTTCTCTTTATCAATTACTTTAATGGCTACAGTCTGTCCGCTTTCCAGATTCCTTCCATAATAAACCTTACCAAAGTTGCCTTGACCTAATAATCTCCCCAATTCATATTTTTGCATCAATGCATTTCCATTTTTCACCATTTTCAGCAAACAATCCTACTTTATACTATAATTCTATAAATAACACTCCTGCTGATATGATAATTCTCTATTTACAGATACGAAACCTTGTTTCAGTGTTCAACCGTCTGCAAAAAGGCCGTGCTTCAGCACAACAACATTCTTAATCACTGTTACTTCATTGTGCATCTGGTACGAGAACTTAAATGCTCTATGAGCTGCAAATTTGAAATCATCATGTAGAGAACAGAATAATCCCAATGCAGATGGAAACTCAGAGGCTTCTAAGAGCCAAGAGCTGTTGTTTAACCCCATCTTTCTGCATCCTAAAAATCACAAGATAAGAAAAAGAGACTCAAAACTACAGCTTATTATTAATTAACTTAAACGCAAAAGCAAAACTAGAGATAGACAACAAAAACAATATATCCAACGTCATCACACAAGTCTAGGGAGGGTAGAGTGTACACAGACCTTACCCCTACCTTGACCTTGGGAGGCGGACAAGAAAACGATGCCCAAATAAAAAGTAATAGTAGTACAATAGAAAATGAAAAGATTTCGTTGAAATTGTTCAAAAAAGCTATACCACCAATGCAGGTTAAGCAGTCATTATAGATAAACTTTACTTCCATTTAAATAACTACAAAATTCAAACAGAAGACATATCATGTTCTATTACAAGGCTAAAATACCCTGGCAAGATCTGTTTCTGAATCTAAAATTAGATTCTGGACCACCATTCCATCATCAAATCGGGCCAAAAAAAGCAAAACCAATTCAATCCCCCCTTCTTTACCAATCTAAAAATAGATATATAACTAAAGCTTCTCCGATCAAATCGATAATTAGCATTTAAAAAAAAATGAAAAAGGCAAACATGAACAAGTGTAAATTCCACATTCACACAACATTTACTAAAAAAATCATCAAATTCACAAACAAATCGAAATTAAACTTAAAATGGGTTTAAGAAAGAACCTGAATACAAGTAGAGACGATCCAAGGAGAAAAATACGAGGTGTGTTGGTAAATATGTTTAATTTGGTGAAGCTTCCCTTTATATTTATATATATATACATGAAAGCATTAAAGTTGTGACTAAATAATTTGTAATGTTCAGATTTTGTTGCCTTGATACAAAATAATTGTCTGCAAGTGAAAAGTTGGTAAGCTCCTGCGATCGTATCTAGACACGTATTGGACATCTGTACAAAACAGGCAGAATTTTCGTGAATTGTTTGAAAAGAATATTGAAAACGCTCCTAAACTATGTATAAATTATTAGTTTCATCCTTAATTATTGACAAATTTAAAAATATTCTTTTACTTGACTAACAGAACTTACATAGACCCACGATCTTTCAACATGAGTGAAATACATCCTTAATTTAGCATCACATTTAAGATATTTTCTACACTTCTCTTGACTTTTATTTTCATTAAAAGTTTTATGTTAGTACAAGAATTTGAAACCACTTATTAGGTCATGTGATAGATCTGGAGTTGTATCTAAGTTTAATTAATCAAGTATAAAGGAGTGTTATTATGACTGTTAATAGTTCGGAGACAAAACTAATAATTTGCATCAAGTTCAGGGGTTTATCTAATAACAATAAATTATGAATTATTATGTAGAAATTACTTAATATAAGGACTTTAGAGTCTTTAGTTACTCTTAATCTCAGTGTGAAAATGCTCATTACATATTATATTTCCAATAAAATAATTAATCACAAATTTTCTTATAATTTGTATTAGGTCCCAAGCATCTATGTAAGTTTATTCCTTAGATGGCTAGGAGGGAAAAGAATATTATAAACAAATCCTTTTTTCAAATATTTTTGTGCAAAAGTATTTAACAACTTATTTTGAAAGATGATAGAGCTTTAATATGAATTATTTTTAGTCATGCTTTTTCTTTTTATTAGAAAGAAAGATTTAAAAATCATTAGTCAAGTTTTTTGAATGTTAAAAATGCTTATTTTTAAGAATATGATGTTTTCTAGTTAATTTTTTTTAAAAAAATAAGTAAGTATTTCTGAAGAGTAATATAAACTATTTTTTCAGAAGTTAAATTTTTTTTAAAAGCACTTTTGAAAAAATTCCTAGTAAAAATTAGAAACTAGTCAATTTTAAACTAAATATATTGGTTACATGCTCTATTTAAATATGACTCATTAAGACTCACCTATGTACAACTATATTTTCTAGTGACAGTTAAATAAGAATAAAAAATGTGAGATGCCAGCGGAATGATCGATTGGATAGAATCTAGGATTGCTTTCTTTCCACCGCATACTTATTTGTGTGTCGAAAATATAAAATTGTGTTAAATTCTTGATATAGAACAAAATAAAATTGGGTCGACTGAATAAATGGATATAATTGCTTGTTTAATTAATTTACAGGGAAAGAAAAAACAACGAGCTTTGTTCTTAATTTCAATAATTCTAATTAGACGTTAAAAATTTATTAACTTCTAATGCGGGAAGGGTTTCTTTTTTCATGAGTGAATCTTCAATTTTTTTAGTGAACCTTAACTATTATCATTTTCTTATTATGAAGATGTGTGTAGAAGAAACAATATATTGATAACGAAAGTCTTTTTGAAGTCGAAAGAGCAATTAGGTCACATAATAAATGAACTTTAACCATTTTATTATCTTATGACACTATTACATAGACCAATTAAATGAAATGAAAAGAAAAAAATATGATAGAGAATCTATTGAAAGATTACATGTATTAAAGGTATTTATTTTTACTATAATACTTTGCTTTAACTATATCGTTATAAGTATCGCCCTCAAAATCTTTCATCTTGAGTTCAAATCGAGTTTTAAATGGAAGAAATTTAAAGATATTTACACCCACATAGCTCGCAACAACACATCTTTCTATATTCACTTATTTTTCAAGAGTATATTTATGGACTTGCTTATGATCGTTTAAATATAAATAAGTTGATCATGTTGAATAATTCAGGTTATAACAATATATTTAGTTTTGCAATTGTGAATCATTTTCTTATTTCTACTAATGTACCTAACAAAAAATCATTTTTTGGGTGCAACAAGAGTTTATATTCTCAAATAATATTTGAGGAATTCACATATATTTATTATGAAAAAAATTATTCTCTTTGATTAATATCTTCTTTCAAAGACAAAAATGATTTTAAATCTCATAATTTAAAATCACTTAATCAAACATTCCCTTCTTAGAGGACAATATTTTACATCTAAATTGTATTAGATATATTAATACCCTACCCATCTTTGGAAATTTTGTTTCAGACTTTTGTTATTGGATTAAATATATCGCTTTTGTACATTTATTACGATTCTTTCTCCCTGAATATTGTAATTTGAATAGCCTTATTACTTCAAAGAAGTGTGGTTATTATTTTTCAAAAAGAAAATCTTCTTTTTTCATATAATTCTTATGTATATAAGTGTGAATACATTTTCATTTTTTCTATAGAACGAATCTTCTTAATTTAGTCAACATCTTTTGAAACCCTTTTTGAACGAATATAATTTTATGAAAACATATAACGTTTTGTAGAAGTTTTTACTAAGAATTTTCATGTAACCCTATAACTATCAAGGATCATTTCATGCATTATGTCAGGTATGAAGAAAAATCAATTTTGTTTCAAAAAGGACGTTTCTTTAGATTAACAAATGAATAGTTTACATATTAATTTTTAGCAACATCACTTTCTATGTGCTTTCACCAATAAAAATCCATCTAAATTAATTATTCAACCATTTTTCGTGACTTTATGTGTTATCTTTCAAGTGTGTGTCTAATCATTTAATGGTATGCAGTCAAATGTTAAAAAAATCATTTATAATCAATAGTGCAATTAAAATTTTCGATATCCTTCTTTCAACTATTTCTTTGATTGAATTATTAGCTAAAACACACTTTTGTACCATATTAGAACATTCCATTAGCAAATTGATTTGGTCCAATTTATCAAATTATAATATCATTGACCTATTTGGACGTATAACTTTTAAAAACTTCGATTAAACGATAAGTTACTGCTCAAAAGTGTTTTAAAAATTTATTAATTAAAGATAAAAAAACACCAAAAATACTTTTCCGAAATACTTTTCAAAATAAATTAATTTAAAATTTTCACCAAATAAATCATAAGTGACACTTTCCTTTTTTTTCTTTTTCTAAACTTCATATTGCATTGAAGACGCAAATTTAAGCCCCATAATTATCCTTTACATTGTTAGTTTTAAATAATTATCTAGGCAAGATTATTAATTTCGTAACAACTAGAGTACCTTATTTCATGCCTAAAAGGCTAAGATCACCCAAGTGTATAAGAAATTATATATCTGATCACTAGTTTTTACTCTCCTTGATTTTCTCCTCTTCTCTCCCTACATTGCACGTGATTTTCTTACCATGTCTATCAGTTGAACGTATGTTAAGCTAGAAAAATACTTAATTTTTTAGAAAAAATAAAAAACTATAAACATAGATGCACACTATTTAAGATATATGATACATCACATACTTTAGATACAAATATTCTTTATTTAGATAAATTAGATGCATTGATATAGTATCTTCAATGGAAATTTTGAGTATTTTGAATTTTTTTTGTTTCTATTAGAGTTTTGAAGAATCGTAGTAGTAGAAGAAGAAAGAACCTAAATTATGTGCTTTACTTTTGTAATAAAGATACAAATGCGCCTCATTAAGGGGGATGCAAGATTTTCTCCTATATTTATTGGATTTTGTTGTTTTAAAAAAATTTTGCGCAATTTTCTCCTTAAATATCATACATTGTATCACACATCATTTTTGCGGACAGTTTTTTTTTTTTAAAAAAACATAATTATTTTTTTTTTTTGAAAAAAAAATAGGGATAGGTTGGGTGGAAGGTG
>NW_006239271.1:445225-455705 GCF_000226075.1 Solanum tuberosum | reverse complement strand
AAGTGGGGGTAAGGGGGGTGAAGGCGGGGTGAGGTGGAGGGGGGTAAAAGCGGGGTGCGAGTTAGAAAAAATAAAATAAAATAAAATTAGGGGTGGGTCAATTGGAGGTAGAGATGAGAGTGAGTAGAATAAAAAATTACTTTAGAAACTTAAAACATATAAATTTATTTTTAATTCTTCAATCCATGTGAATGAAATATGGGTAACTCATATCCAATCCGTCCTTAATTACCCAAATCATATTTACTCATATATTTTATGGGCGGATTGGATAATTACCCATTTTTGTTCAAATCATTTTAAACTCATCCAAATCCAACCATTTGTCACACCCTAAGTCCAACTGATACTTGAATCAAAATTAAAATTTAAGCGATAGTCATAAATTAGGAATTTTAACTTGTAACTTTGACTTATTTTGTCTTTTTTACTTAAAAATAAATGCTTAGAAGCACTTTTTAATTTTATCTTAATACTACAAGAATATTTAAAAGTTATTTTAACTTAAAAACATTTCAAATAAGTCAATCCAAACAGACTCCTCGGCTCTTTCATAACCTCAAACTTCGTTAGATGGCTCTATGATTTTTCGATACACCCTCCGTTCCATATTAGTTTATCACTTTTCATTTTGCACGATGCTTGAGAAATCATAATTAAGAAGATAATTTTACTAATCTACCCCTTAAAAAACTTTTTGATAATTTTACAAATAAATGTAAACTCTTTCAAAAAGAATTAATTACAACGGCAATATAGAAAAAAATAATTAATTAATGTTTTTTTAATTTAGTAATGTGGACAACTAATACATGTGAGATAATTATTTTTAGTATAATAATCGACTAATATGAGACGAATGAAATACTTTTCTATATGTGGTAACCCGGACTCACATTCCCAATAAAATTGGGGAGAGGGGGGACACATAGAATTGTGAAATACTATAGACGTTGACCATGGATTCGGCTCCCCTCCATTACCCCTTTCCTCCATTTTGTCAAGTGCACGTCTGGATTAGAGGACATGTGTCATATTTAAAGTTTAAAGGTCAAGATTATATTATATTAATAAATATTATAACCATAGTTAAGTCAACTAATTTTAGAAAACTACTCTCTAAATCTATCTATCTATCTATATATATATATATATATAAGTTGTAATAGTAAGACAATCATATGTGGCACCTCTCTATGACCAGTATTTCTATTTATTTATTTTTTCTCATTAAAAAAATTATTGAATAAGAAAAAGAAACAAATATGTTAAATATATTAGTGGCAGTTATATCGTTTTTAATACCCATAACTGTAGCACATAAATATTAGAATTTAAAAGAGAAATAAATAGTTGTTGATAACCTATACGAGAGAATGTCAAGAGTTTTCTCTAATATTTAAAATAGAGTAGATAATCACAAATCATTTCAAAAATATGGTAAAAGTTATTCACCAACTAATATTGACGTGTTCATTATTGACGAAGTAGTAGAAAAATTCATGGTTTGTGTCACTCCCCGAGCCTACACTCTGGACGGGACTGGCACTCGAGAACCATTGTTGGCCCCAAGAGAACCCTTGGCCTGGCTTAACTCTTAGCGGAAGACTTTACTCAACATAACTGTACTTTAAAAGTAAACTGAAAGCTCAATGTGATAACTGAAAATGTATTATAAATAAACATTCACTGGCCAAAGTGCCAACTCAAGTCTTAAAACATAATTAAAATGGAAAGACTCAAGAACTAACATCAACTAACTGTCTATGAATCCCCTAGCAACAGAGATGGACATCGGGACAAGATCCACGATATCCTAATGAACTAAAATGATAAAGTAATGAAAAAGGAGATCCTCCGGAAGCAAGGAGGCTCACCAACAACTCTGAAACTCAACTGGATCAACGATGCGATGGGTGCTGATCCTGGTTACCTTAATCTGCATCATAAAAAGATGCAGGTCAACTGGCATCAGTACATTGAATGTACAAGCATGCAAGGAAAATTCTAAAACAAGACATAAGCTTGTAAAGGGAACTGAAAGAACAAACATGGTCTCAACTGAACTGAACTCATTTCAATATAAAGAAGTATAAATAAGTGCATTATAAAGAAAAGCTTTAAAACATGGATATCAACTCTGTGTATTTAAAAATACAATAGTAACTCTGTATGTATGCAAAGATACAATATAAACTATGGATGTATATAAAAATACAAGTAACTCTGTGTATATAATAATACAAAATACTTCTGTGGGAGTTTCTCTAACCGACAACCATCACTTAAGAGCTATTGTGATGATACAACGTTTTGCCTCACGCTGTCAGGGGCCATCCTATACATTGTCGAGGGTATAGAACCTGACTACTAAGTGGATTCACTAGTCTATGCTAAAAAGCACTAAGGAATCATCTAAAAAGTATGACCCTTTTCTACCCATGATGGCTACATGGTTTATGAGGGCTGGGAGTTGTCTGAAATCTCCCCCATATCGGTGCTCAATACTACTCCCAAAATATAATACTAGCTCTTATGTTTAAAAACATAACTTCTTTCTGTGGTTTGAGATAATTGCTCAAAGGCTATCTTGGAAAACAAAGTTTCCTCTCTTGCTTAATTGTGAGAGCATTCACTCTTTACTGAAAACTAGCTCAAAGGCTCTTTTGAAAATCTCAGTTTCCTTTCTTGTTTAAATATGAAAACATTTTACTATTTGGGAATACATAGTCCCGATATACTCTTTTGAAGAAATGAACTTCAATCTTTACTCTTTACTCAACTCAAAACTCAGGTCTTAAAACAAAGTTAAAACATTTGTAAAACAATTTTAGAAGACTCTATGAACTTCTCTTTACTTGTCTCTTAACTTTCCTTGAATTTGAATTTATGGATTCAAGGATTGTGATTTGTGATAGGAAAGATCTCATGATGTTTAGGAGTGTTTTTAGATAGTTAAACATGAGAAACGATCAAGAAATCACTTCTTGGAAGCAAGTCCGCGATGCGGAGATGCATTTAAATATTTGATCGCAAAATAAATTTTGAGGCAGAATGGTCCGTGACCACTTCATGACGTGGAGAAAGATTCTGTGAAATGGTGGGGCAAGTCCGGGACGCGGACTGGGACGCTAGATTTGCCCGACTTTTTCCTTCTTGTTTTCTAACCCCAATTCACCTAAACTCGATTCTTTTTCTCAATTCTCTGTAGATTCAGATACCCGAAACATATACACTAGAATCTAACTCAAAACAACTCTAACAATCGACATTAAACTCTCAAGAACTCCTCAATCTCATCCCAAATTCAAGAACGAAAGCACTTCAAGAACACAACTCAAGAACATCAAATTCTTAATCTTATAGGACGAAAATCCTACTAAAATAAACATGTTTGGCACGTGGGTGAACGAACCCAACGCTATGTGAACTCACATACCTCGTAGGATCGAATCCTTGGCGAAACCCGCAATCAATTCCTCACGAAGACGATAAATCTTGACTTTCCTCTTCTCTTCTCTCTTGAGTTCTTCTCTCTAAAACCCTAGAGTGAATTTTCAATAGTGCAAACTGAACCAATTCAGTTTTGACCCTAATTAATTCACTAAAAACGAATTGAATCAATTGGGTATGGAAAAGATCATAATAACCTTCTAAAATTCGGTTTTGACTTTCCTTATCTAGACAACCCGACTTCCAATGGGCATATCTCTCTCATACGAACTCGAAAATGAGCAAACTCGGCGGCGTTGGAAAGATAATTCAAAGATCTTTCCTACGGTATTTTTTAGAACACCTAACTCATCCTGAGCTAGGAGTTATGGTTGTTTGAAGCTGCCTCAAAACTCATACTTAACTTTGTCAAACTTTCCAAGTTTGGTTATTTCCAAAAAGTGTTTCTTTCTAATTCCAAGTCTTTCTAGTAGCAGGGTGTTATAGTTTGATTAGCTCCTTTCTCAATATTTCATTCCTTTTTATGATTGTGTTTCAAACATCTTCTTTGTTTTAATTGTTTTTCTTCCTTTTTTTACTTTTTAACTTTTCAGAAACATCAAACAAGTTTCATTGAACATGCACACATCAAAGAAAAAAAAAATCAACAACATACCAAATAAATTTAAAAAAAAGTCATGAAGGGAAGAAGGACAACAAGCAATGAAAAAGAAAAACATAAACAACAAAGCTTCTCAGAAGGAAATTTAGAAATGAAGAGAAGAGATCTCAGAAAGGACAATATTTCGTTGGCTTTAGCGTAAAATAATAGTCAAATCATTGATGGTAAGTGTTAGATATATGAAAATTGGAATTAATTTTATGCAAGAGTTAATCTAATATCCTATTTAGTATGATATTCTATATGGTTGACTAACTACAAATTGCACCATATTCTTTTTTTCTTTTTTAAATAATCAAATATATCACTAATAACTGAGCATATAATTATGTGTTTAAAGCTTCAGGATAAAAAAAAAATAAAAATTAATAATCAAAACCAAAAAAATGCAAAAATAAAATTATTAGGAATATTTTTAAAGTTGTTAGAATCTAAAATAGGTTAAGAATCTTACGTTTTAAAATCATTGTACAATTACAAATATATGTACATATAAAAAGAAATTCTCGAAATTATTTATATTTAGCCTATAAAATAATAAAAATTAAGTATTAAAATCAATAAAAATGAACACCTTAACTTTGTCACTTCTTCTGATGATGATAGAATATGATTTCTAGTATCTCATGATTCTTCAAGATATTGATATAAGAAGAAAAGTCATGTAACAAATGTTCTCTTTAAAAAGATTTTTTTAAAAAATGTTGCACTATATTGTTTTCTACAAAATTTTGTATTGGGAGAAAAAATTAAATCATACTGATTGAAAAACTTATAGAAAAACTGATGAGTGATAAGAAGAATTATTTAAAGAAGAATCAATTTAATTATTAAATTAGGAAAACTATAAGGAGAAATATATGCTGTCAATTATCATTTGAAAGGATCCTAAATTAGTCCTCACATTATTACTTTCCATTTTTATTCTTTTTCCGTTCTTTTTTTTAAAAAAATCTTTAATTTTTTTGTTTCATTTTTCCTTATGTATCTTTAATTAATGTTTGTTTTATTTTTTATTGTGATTTGAAAGGATCCTAAATTAGTTCTCACATTATTTCTTTCAATTTTTATTCCTCTAATATCGTTTTTTGTATATTTTATTATTTATTTATTTCCATTTTTTTCCTTATTTACCACCTTTAATTAATATTTGTTTTATTTTTATTTATTTATCTTTAATTATAGTTTATATTCTTAGAAATAATGAATATATATATTATTCTTCCACTCTTTTTTTAAATTTTTTCTTTAATTTTTTTGTTTCATTTTTCCTTATGTATCTTTAATTAATGTTTGTTATTTTTTTATTGTGATTTAAAAGGATCCTAAATTAGTGATCACATTATTTCTTTCAATTTTTTATTCTTCTAATTCCCTTTTTTTGTAAATTTTATTATTTAATTTTTTTCCATTTTTTCTTATGTTTCACCTTTAATTAATTTATCTTTAATTATACTTTATATTCTTAGAAATAATGAATATATATATATATTAATTTTGTTGACATTTTTTTAATTTTAAAGACTAAAAGACAAAAAATATCAAAGGTAACCAAGACAGAAATATCAAAGGTGACCAACCATGTTTAATTTTGTTCATCAACAATCATATTAATTTTCTTACTTCCTTACCTTAATCTGATAATTAATGTCATTTATATCATTTCCTTAAATCACTTCTTTTTTAAAAAAATTAAAATTTTACTTTCTTTTATTTATTTATTACAAGAAATTAGTTATTATAATCTTTGTAACAAATATATTAATATTTATTAATGTAATTCGATTTTATATTTTATAAATAAATTAGATCATCTTTTATGTTAAAGATCTATACGATTATACCCATATCAAATAATAAAGTTAAAAATAGAAGATGATGCACTATTCTTAATTCAAATATTTATTTAACTTTATAACAAAAAAATACAATTTTTCTTATTTATTTTTTTAAAAATATAATTGCTCAAAAAATTGTTTTGAAAGTTTATCTATTTTGCATTTTTCCAAATTTTAAATCATCTCATCATTAATGCTATTAATTTTTTGCCTTAATCTCATCATTAATGCTATTAATTTTTCCTTTAATTTCTTTTTTTCCTTCTTTGTTCTTTTTACTTTCTTTTCTTTATTTATTTTAAAATATTAGTTATTGGTATATAGGTTTTTGAGTATTTTTTTTGTACTTCTATAAAAGAAAATTTTGAATTATGCCTAATTTAAAGAAAATAATTAATTAGGTGAATTCTTTTATTGAAATGGAAAACAAGATCTATTTTTTTTTCTCTTCTTAGATTACTTTAGGTTAAGAATTTTAGTTTTTAAAAAATGAAATTATAAATTTAAAATTATTAGAAGTAGAATTTTCAATAAATAATGTATTCACAATTTCCTTATCCACGTGAAATTGATTAAAATTCATGAATACTTATATATTGTCTATTTGGTTCTTCGATTGATTTTTAAAAAATAGTTAATTACTTCATGTCTGAATGATATCGTGTTTGAATTAAAGTTAATTGGAAATGGACATGATATTGTATTAAAATTTTAATTTGGTAATTCGATTTTTTAAAATATTATAACATTATTGTGTCAATATTTTTTTAAAAAATAATTGATTGTTTTCTCTGATGTCAACTTAATGTGAAGATATTATTTCTTTTCTTAACTATTTTATTTAAGAGGAAACACGAATTTTGTCTCTAATCAAAATAGAATTTGCCTTTATATTTCTACTTAATTTATAAAAAAATCATTTTAAATTACAGTTATACCGCGCGAAGCGCGGACAAGTTTTCTAGTTTGGTAAAAATTATAATATATTCTAAACAAAATTTGACATTTATTAATATCATTAATTTCATATTATATTTTTGTATTTAATTATTAAATTGTATGATATTTAAGGTGAGAATCAACTAAATAATTTATGTACTAGTAAACTTTACTCTTGAAATATTATATATACTATGTTGAGAAGCAAATCAAAAAAGTTAAAAATTATCAGTGTGGGAAAAAACCAAAAAATAAAAATAACAAGATGAAAGGTTTTTAGAATTAAACGTAAATACCAAAATTATTTCAAGGAGAAAATGTGGCTATTGTGTTTTAAGGGGAAAAAATATAGTATGCTTTTTTTTAATAAATATCCTTTTATCTTCTTTTAAAAAAAATAGAAGATAACATTGTTTTAAATGCAAATATTTTTGAAGATTATTATATATCACATTAAATATAAACGTTTAATGTTCTACAATTTTAATATTTAAATGTAAATGATAAATATATGATGACATTAATGATATTAATAAATATCAAATTTGTATGGAATATATTGTAATTCTTACCAAATTTGGATAGTAGTTTTCTAAAATTAGTTGACTTAACTATGGTTATGATATTTTTAATATAATATAATATTGACCTTTAAACTTTAAATATGACACATGTCTCTAATCTAAACGTGCACTTGACGAAATGGAGGGGAGCTGGATCCGTTGACCATCATCTATTTTTTTTCCTTGTGCTAAATTCAATTAGTTTCCCCTATAATGTTTTCAATCATCATTGAGGTAATATCTTTACAAGTACATGAAGGAGTAAATTTATTTTATTTTATTTTTTTACTTTTTACTATTTATGTACATTTAAACTAGTGAGTCTTCAACTCTTCATGTATTTATTTAAGCATCAATTAATTTAGTAGTCCCCATTGTAATGTGACATTACCCAAATTTGTCTATTGGTCCTGATTTAACATGACATACAGACACATTGAATACAAATATTTTTAATTTTTTTAACCCTCCCTAGGAGCTCCCACCCCTTTTGCTCCCTTGGTGACTCGAACTCGCAACCTTCGGATTGGAAGTGAGAGATGCTTACCATCCGAGCAACTCCCTCTCGTCCATTGAATACAAATAATGTACTTTAGTCCAATGTATTTTTCTTATTGAAGTGGGCATTGGTTAGTGGAGATTTGGTAAGAGGGGTCATTTTCTGTTCACCATTTGACTCCAAAGCCAGAGATTTAAAAGGAAAAAACACACACACAAAAAGGGAAACATATTTAAAAGAAAAAGTAGGGTCTGGTATTGGTCAAGACTCATTGACAGATTGTTCATCTTCACATTCTTGGATGTCCATTATTTGATTATGGTCACCAAAGTCAGCAAAATATTTTTAAAATATATTTAGACACTCTTTTGTTTATATAGTCTACTTAAGTTATTTTGGAGGAATACAAAAGAAAGAGTTAAAAGACTCAAATAAAGAGATGGAAAAATTCATTTTTAAGAAGCCTTTGACATGCGAGATGAAATCAGCTTCTACTTTACCATTTATATTACTAACATAAAATTTATTATTACTTCAAATCAATTTCTACTTTACCATTTATATTCACAAAATTCATTATTTTTTATCAAATTTATTTACCAACCAAATTGACCAACAAATGGTTCAAAGTAACCATGTTGGTTCGTCTTCTCAATCATATGAACGAGAAATGCAAGTTTTAATGTGAGAAGATTGTTCATACTACGTGGGAGAATTATATTAAAGACTAGTACGCAACAACTTATGTTTAATTTTTTTTTTTATTAAAATAAAGCTTGATCAATAAATATTGTAATTTTTAAGAATATTTTTGTGATAGTGAGTTATGTGATTTTATAAACTTTTGCTTATTTGGTAAGATTGTATAAAGAATTGAGATAATTTTAATAGTTTTACAACTTATGGAGGTTTTATGTTTATGAGAAAACATCCAACATAAAAAGTCTAAATCGCATGTCCAAACAAAACTTCAACTTCGTTTCATATCATTATTTTAAATCATGAGTTCATATAGCATGGTTAAACGAGCCCCTAAATATAATGGGTCTAGAAGAAATGTTTAAGTCTATATTTTCTGCTATTTTTTCGTGTGTTTTGTCATGTTTTTAGATTTTCAGATAGCTTATTTAAGGAGATTAGTCTACTTTTAATTTTTTTAAATTTTTAATTGGGATAAAATAAAGGGGGGGAAATACATTATAAAAATTGATAGACATTTTGTGAGGCAAAATCTAAGAAAGGTCTTGATCTAGAGACCTAAATCTTTTTATCAAGGCCTTATTAACTAAATTTGCTTAAAGGAAAAATTACCTCATGAAATGCTAAAAAGTAGATATTTTTTTAGTACTTTTTTTTAATGTGGGATATCCCTCTTTGAGATCTTGAATTTGAAAATGTATTAGTTAGGTAAGATAGTTAATGAAACAAGGAATAAGGTGGAGAGTACTTAAAGATGGAAACAACATTAAAGTTTGGACTTATACATGAATTCGTAATTCAAATGGCTCTAAACCCCTTCAAATTAAACACAAATAACAACCAATTTACAATTAAGGGTGATGTTAATGTTCTTATTAATCAACAAAATTATATATTCACGACATGTATAGCTATTTTTGTCTTAATGATATTCATTCTATTTTATTTATTTCATTATCTATTACAGAAACTTCGGATAAAATTATTTAGTATTATACAAAATTAGGTGAGTAAAAGATTAGATTTAGTTACTATCTAACCAAAGATTTTACTCGTTATAGCGATGCGACTGCTAATAAACCTCAAGCTAGTTATTACTCTTTTTTTAAAAAAATTCTAAGACTTTTATAGTCACTGAAAATAAAATACAAATATAGTATAAATATTTTGTTAGGAAATGCATTCTTAATGTCTTACTAATTAATGCAAACACTTCTAATAGTTTGATTATATTTATGATGGGTAAAAAAACTTAACTATACAATTTAAGTACCTTAATTACCACTATATAGCAATATATTTTTTTTCGCCTACATAACGATATTTTTTTTTCAAAGTTGTGTTTTACTATTAAAAAAGGGTAAAAAAGTAAAAAAAAAAAAACGGTTGATTAATGGCCCATGATTTTCCCAATATTTCTCAAATCTTTTACCTTCCATGATTTGCTCAAATTGGTTATAAATATTTTCTCCTATCACCAAAAGGTTTCTTAATAAAAATAGAACTCTCTTTCTGTTCATTTCTGGTCCACTTCAAACATGGATACCAATAATTATTCAATCCTAATTCATCATAAAGGACGTTGGGACGCATCGGATATTAGTGATAATTCAATATTTGATTGGTATTACTTTTTTAATTCTTTTTTGTAATTGAAAAGTTGATGGTTACGTTGTGAGTACTATGATTGGTATTTGATTTTGTATTACAATGAACAAAATAATGTTGCAAATATATTGAAAACGTGATGGTTCATTGTGAGTACTATGAGTCGTTTATTCATTTAATTAATGGTGTAATATATATATATATATATATATATATATAT
>NW_006239271.1:431601-445088 GCF_000226075.1 Solanum tuberosum | reverse complement strand
AACATGTTGATTACCTGTTGGTACATAACTATGGTGTATATGGTGTAAACAACAAATTTAAAATTGCGTTTTAGCTATTATGAGTCGTTTATTTATTTTATTAATGGTGTAATATATGTTTTTGTTATTCACCAAATCCATGTTCATATATATTTTAATTAATTCATTTTTTTTTAGGGTTTTGACAATCGAAATACAAATATATTTAGTGATAATATATGTTTTGGTAATTAATTTGGTGAAAATGTTGACTGCATGTTTATTGTATTACTGATTTTCTTGGTGTAATTTTGAATTGGTTTTCTTGGTACTACTGATGGTGAACATGTCGATTACCTGTTGGTACTACTACTGGCCACCGGGTAACGACCGAAAGAAGGGATTCAACGAAGGAATACAAGAAGAGTAAAATCACTTGTAGTAAATGTGGTACATCAGGGTATAACAAAAAGACGTGCCCAAAGTTTGCAAATCAGAAAGAATAATGATGTATTAATTTGAACTTTTTTTGTTGGTGTTATGTATAACTTCTGGAATTTTTTATGAATGATAAATGTAGTTTTATCCAACTTTTGTTTATTCTTGATAAGTGTATTCATATTATTATTGATGCAATTAACCCGTCTCTGGTATTGAAATGTTTGGCTGAAATTCTAGTATTAAATACCAACCTGGAATCTTGAAAATAAACAACAGGATGTAACAAAATATAATACACAATGTTAATTTGAAAATTTTGGTATAATGTTTGAGAAATACCAAAAGTTTTAACCACCAATAATGATTATCTTATTATAATTGCTAGCACGTATAATTTTGGTGAAATAATCACAAATTGAGGGGTATATAATGGCTGATATTTTGATATTGCCTACACACCTGAAAGATTGAATACAAAAATTTAATAGCTTTATTTGAATTGATATACACAATTGGTTTACTTTTGGTGGAGTAAGCACAAAAAATTGTAGAAATGTTTTAAGTATATATTGGCTGTCAATGAAGCCACACAAGAAAACTAGCACTTAAAATAAGTGAATTTTCAATCTTAATCGCTGAAAGTGAAATTTCTGTAAATACAATAAAGATCAATTCTAAGGTCACACATATAATTCCACAATCTGAAATTAAAAAAATAGGACCATATCTTACTTTTCCCAGCAACCAAACAGATAAGGGAAAAAGAACACAATAAACTTAACGAAAAGGCAAAATACAAGAAAGTATCAACTTCCCTCACTAACACACTGATTTCAAGAAACCAAAAGCAAAAAAGTGCCGAAAAACTGAAAATAAAAAAATCACATGAAAACTCACAAAATCATCGAAACATATCCAAAACGCAACTAAGATACCATCCAAATGTAAAACAAGGGAATAAAATCCATAAAGAAATACATTATGGGCGTACTATCAACACCCATTACTTGTTTATTAAGTCGAGGGCTCTTGCGTGGAGTCTTATCCATCGGTGGAGGAATATAATTCTGATCGAAAAAGAACTATGGTGATTTTGGTTGTAAAAAATAAGGACTTGAAAAGGTGGAAGGTTACAATTTTGTTCTTGAAATGTAATACAAAGAAAGATGGAGATTGAAATCTGAAAAGTAGAAGATGAATGGTTTTTACTTGGAAACAATGAATCACCTAGGTAAGAACACCAACTTTATTGAAAACATAAAAGATTTTATAAAAAAGGAAGCAAATAAATTGATCCCAACAAAATAGTCATTAACTCATGGAAAGTAAATATATCATGTACATGAAAACGTATATAACCGGGACTATTTAGGAGAGATAAAATTGAAAATTATTAAATACCCTAATTATGCTCCACATGAAAGGCACATAATTAAAAACCATAAAAAGATAAAAACGAATAGAAAGAGAAAATCGGGAAAAAAAATACATTAAAATAAAAATTAATAATTATTTTGTTATCTATGTAATTTAAAAACTCTTTATGTAATTCTATATAAATATATTGATTTTAAGTTAATTAAAGTCTTAACGTGTATATTTTTGTAATTTTTCCATTTATGATGCTTGCAAAGTGTTTGGTTTTAAAATAGTAACAATTGAGCACATATTTTTTGAGTGTTCGAAATCTTAGTTAGTGTAGAAATTGTGACAAATCGTTGCCTGATTTAAAGAACACTTTTAATTTTTCAAGATGGCGACATGATTTGTTTCACAATACATGTCAATATCTTAAGTCTGTTAAGCTATTGAGATTAAGTGTTTCTATCTTATGATAAAAGTGAAAAACTATTTTCTTTGCTATACCAGTTATACAATATTGTTAATTAAGCTTTACTTGATTTTCATGAATATATAATGATGCGTTGCTCTTCGTTAGTTTCACCTTGCATGTTTACTTGGACTCATATGAAGAAAATAGTCATAAGCGCTCAAGCACTTGCAATTTAATAGGCATTAGAAAGCACTGTCAAAGAATCATATGCTATCACATACAAAAAATGTAACACAAATATTCATGACAAAAATAAAAATGTGATAATATAAAGATTGGTGGTTCCTTTGAAAATATCAACTTTATTTAGAGTTTAGACTCTTCGTAAATGAAATGTGCTGACTCATAATCTAACTAAATTTTATTTTTATTTTTTCTCCTCAACTATTGTTTAATAGGTAGGTTTATCTTCTATGCGGCTATTCATACCCCTCTGCCGTCTACAAACTTGTCACTCGTACTCCTACTTGAACAGAAACCTCCAAATTAGTCCAAATTAATCCGAATTTTCTTAAAATGAAATCCATACGCGACCCTTTATCTATCTTAACCCAAACAAATTTAACTCATTTCTCATACCTATTTCAAAAAGAATTTCCAAGTGGCTTCAATTGCCAATTGAGAACTTCCAAAGAATCTGGTTTACATTGATGGACCTTTGAACCCTTTTCTTTCCTCCAAATGTCTTCTAGACGCCGTAAAAGTATCAAATTTAACAAAGCATCCGAATGCCCTCTTCTTCAAACACTTGATCTCAGCAATAACTCATTCTCTGGTACAATTTCAACTAGTCTTGTTAATCAACTAAGCTTTATAGGCTTAATCTTTTGGAAATGGTTATGGAAAATGGATTAAATTTGTTTGGTTTAAGATAGATAGAGGGTCGGATATGGGTTTCAACTTGAAAAGGGATCGTTCTTAAGAAACCCGAGTTAATTTCGGGGTTTCTATCCAAATAGAGGTATGTGTGACAAGTTTGCAAACAGTAGGGGTATAAACAGCCGCATAGTGCAATGAAGGGTAAACCTAATTATTAAGTGAAAGTTGAGGGGTATTTTTGACCTTTCTCCGTAAAGTTTATTGCATTGTATGGTTTAAATTTATTATTACGTAACGACGAAAAGTTTCATTTGGTGTAACGACTAATTTGGTGTAATCATGTCATTCCTATAATATTTTCTTCTCATTTTGTCTTTACTTATTATTTAATAATCTCATTTATCCTTTAGTCTAGCTGTTCATAGTAGCTCTACTATGTACTCTACTTTTCTTATGAGTTTATCATTCAAATTATTGATTTATGACATTATGCAATAACAGAGAACAATTTAATTTATTCAAACATTATATTAATTAGAATAATGCAATACAGTACAATATAGTACAAGACAATACGACAAATTATGAAACAATACATAACAACTTTCCAAACATAAATGCAATTGTCTCTTATATATAAGTAGCAATATAATACTCACTTTGTTTCAATTTATATAACTCGCTTTTCTTTTTTAATCGGTCCAAATTGTTTTGACACATCTCTATATTTAATAATAATTTAACTTTTAAATATTTATTTACCCTTAATAAAATGATTTATAACCACACAAACATTTATCACTTATTTTAGACCATAAATTTTAGAAATTGTTCTTTCTTTCTTAAATTTCTTGCGACAGAGGGAGTATAAAAAGTCGTATATATAAGAAGCAAAAAAAAAAAAACCTTGAGACCATTCACGAAAGAAAATTTGGACACAGGAAACTTGTAAAAGAGTAATAAATTAAGAAGGATAAGTGTAAAAAATAAAAACTTGAACAAATGTTTTTCTTTAATACAAAGTGTCCCTCCAAGGAAAAACTTGAAACTTGAGTCTCTTTGCCTTGAAAAAGAAACTCGAAACTAATACTGAAAACTACAAGTTTACAAGTATCAAACTGGCAATGCCGAGACGCTAGATTTTTTGTCATCAGAAAATCACAAATAGGAACATAACCGCGAAGCACAAGTCAAAAAATCAATAATTTCATTCAAAACTGAAATGTAAAAGAACACAAGTTACAATATTGCATGCACCTAAAAGCAACTATTAGTTGTGACATCGATCATAATTCCACCACCACTGCTTGAATAACGGCTTGATCACACAAACAAACAGAAACCCCAAAAGAAAAAAGAGAGAAAAAAAGACAAGAAAAGGATTTCTGAGTTTCAGATTACCTCAAGGGGAAATCATCTTCTACCAGCTCTATTTATCTAAAGAATGAATGAAGGAGAGGGACTGCAAGACCTACAGATTCTAACACTAAAAGGGCATTTACAAGTAGGAATAGGAGGTGCTTTTTCCGCTATTTGTTTCTCTAGGTCCATAAAGTTGGAGCCTTTATGTGCAAATAATCTCCTGAGATTTATCACAGAAAGCTCACTGAAGCTACCTACAGCAAGGTCAGCTTGCACTAAATCATACCTGCAACTTACAAACTCCTAAATGAAAATTTGCGAGCAGAAGCAGTGACATACTTTCTGCATTTGAAGAAAATTAAAATAGCAAGAAAATCCAGAACTTGTATTAATATATCAACACTTCAAACAGACATTGAAGTAAGCACCTAGTCCTAAACTCACCCACCCTAGAGGGAGGAAGAGTCTGGGACTCCTTTTGGGCAGCAAAGAAAATTTCGTGTCCAAACATAATACAATAAGACAGTTCAACAAAGACAGAATCAAGAGCTTCAACAATAAGGGGAAAAAACAGAAAACAGTAATACATACGCTGGGTGAGCACCAATAAGTGCCACAGCCATCATTGTACAGTTGTGAGCAGCAGTTATACCCCTAGGGTTGTCCTCAAACACCACACACTTTGATGGCTTTCTGTCCAGCTGCAGAATTTTATTTTTGAACTAGGTAAGATCCAACAAAACCAAGAGAGTTCAAAAGAAGGTTAGTGTTTTGGTCTACGCTTAAAAAGCATAGAGGAAAGAGTAGAGAGTGTATAGTTAATCTATCATTTAAGTGGTGTAGCAGGTCATTATTGCTAGGATTTAGCAATTCAATGCAGATGTAAGTATAAACAAAAAACTGTAACTGACACACCTTATTAAAAGAGAAAATTAAGAATTTTTAGTTCACACACCACACTTCTAGATATTATTCTCCCTCATATGCAAGTAAGAAATAAAATGTGCTAAAAGCAGCCCCCATCCCCAAAGAATCCTAACAGTATGTTTAATATGGCTTTAGTATTCTTAACGTGTTAGAAATGCACCAGTCCAACACTCAAAATACACTTCAGCCTTACCTTTACAGCTGCAGAAAGAAATCTATGTGCTATAGACTCCATTCCGTCCTCCTCTGTCACAATTGCCTGCATCAACAGCATGATGGTCAACAACATGCACATGGTAATAGCCGACCAGATTGTAGATATTATCTCTAAGAGAATGTAATTAACTACCTGGAAGTACTTCATGAGTCCCATGCGCTCTAAGGTTTCAACCATATTTCTGCGATCAAAACTTGACACAACAGCGCAAGGGATACGAGCAGTTGATACAGCATCCAGCCATTCTTTCAACCCTTCAATTGGCTCTGAAATCTAAAAAGAGGAGAGTTATAGTGATGTTTTTGAGTTCATTGAAAAACACAGCATCCACTCTGCATAAATGCATTACTTTGAGAAGCTTGTCATGATAGAGTTGGGAAAGCCTCATCTTCAATCGATCCTGATCAGCTTCATTCTTCTCCTTTGGCAGCGCCTATAATTGCATAGGATTTCTCAAAAATAGACATTTTAATAAGACATTGATTATATAAGAAAGGATTTCTACAAAACTAGTTAACGATCAATACTATTTTTATCTCAGTGATTTTCTATAGAGAAATGTGTATTTTACCTCCCAAAAAAGTCCTAAAAGCAAATTCAAACCTGATAGTCCACTATTTCTCCAATCAAAAAGACATGCACACCGACTCATATGCATATAGTGTATAGAGGCAAATATCTCAAGAGAATTTAACAATTATTTATTTAACAAAAGAGTAGAAAAGATTACAGGCCCCAGACTTGGACAAAAATTAAGGAAGAGGACACTATCCAGACTCATTAATCACTCTTTATCCCCTGATCCCTTCCCTTACCCTAATATCAAGGATTCCATTCAGCCCATCATGGGAGATAAACCCATTAGTAAATGTCAACATCACCCTGATCTCTGATATATGTGAATTTGGATTTGATAGAGCCAGAAAGAATCTGACCTTTATATTTATGAATTTCACTACAAGTTGAAAAAAATTACAGTTACCACATGTCACTGGCACTCCAGATGTATATATGTATTGGCAGTAGACAGCTAAATCCTATCACATTCCCCATTTTCTTCTTTTCTTTTAGGGGCCCGACAAAACTTTAGAAATTTAAAACTCATTCCCCACTCGAGGATGTTTCATTTTATAAATGAAGAGCAAATATTTACTGTACAACCAATAAGAAACAAATGTATGATTCTGAAAATTTTGTCACACCTTTGTCGGATCCACCAAAAAGGCACTACTTTTGGAGGATCCGACAACATGCACCCATCGACATTTTAGAAGAGTCCGAGCAACACAGGTAATTTCAATCCCACTCGGATTGGCTTATTCTATACAGCTGAAATAATATTGATATTTGCATGCAACCCAAGTGAAGAAGTTTAATTACTCAGCCAGAAAAATCGGCAAGTCACTCACCTTCTTCAGAGGCAATTGATTCCAGGCATCCAACTTCAGAGCTCGAGAATCTGCCTGAGAAGTATGATGTGGAAGTACATTGTCAACAAATAATTGAGTGTTATGACTTCCACTCAAGTAGAAGAAAGAACTCAGCAACACAATTGCTTCGAGCTTCACTATTGGAACATCAATATCTACCACATCTTTGGTCTACAATTATCTTCAGCAACATTTCTAATCCAAACATTATCTTATCTCCCACTCCCACTTTTCTCTTCTATCAAATTCTTCTTTCTTAACATGAACCCAAGTTTTTGTTGCCTTTTGCCTGAGTTCCAGTCCATGCACCCAATACTTTGTCTAATACAAAACAAGCCACCTCTCCTCTTTAGGAGTCATATCATGAAGCATCAACTTGTTTGGAACTGGACATTGGTGGTGTTGTTGTTATCTTAAAGCATCAATTCCTAGGGTGAGTGGCGAAACACCATAATTTGGGGATCTTGTACTTCTATTGCAGTTTATTCCAATTCATAAATGTATTAGAGGAAAGTTCCTTGACATATATATGCACACACACACACATAGTGAGAGAGACACACATAGGAAGAGAGAGAGAGAGAGAGAAGTTCTTTAATCTGTCTTTCACACCTAATTTTTTTAAAAAGGTCTCCCATATAAGAACCAAATTGGAGAGCAGGAATAAAGATGCACAAACAAAGACTTTGAGTTTGTAAGGCAAGGTCATCAAAGATTCAGACATTGGGCCTGAATGTAACAAAACCAGCACCCTTCAAGAATTCCTTATAAGCATGCAATTTTAGACACGAATAAGAAGCACAAACATAGGGCAAACCAACAATAGAAGATCAATTCCTTTTATATGGACATAATCAATTGCCAGCCAGGCTTCAGAGACCACGTCACTTATACAGTTGATCACAAATAAAGTAACAGTTCACGAATCAGGTAACCTCTCCTAAATTAGACCAGATGGTCAAAGATTCAGGTCTTACCACCACATTATCCCAAGAGAAAATGAGGCCATAAGCTTCATCAGGCTTCATTGCATAACGGATTCTTCGCAGGAAACCCTCTTGCAGTCTATCATTTAAAAAATCCTAAATGCCAAAAAAGGAACTCCTTGAGTACAGATATGTTGCCTTGTAGCACCAAAAGGCACAAAGATTCAAAAACCCTGTTACAAAATCTGAACTTCTGGTTTTACCACATCAACTTTGAGCAGTCCATTGGGTCTAAATGTCTCGAAACCTTCTCCGTATTCAGCACCAATTGCCTACAAAACCCAATAAACACAAACAAACACCCTATCAGAACTAGAAATGCGTGTAAAGCAGTGTGATGACTTCACGTATGACATAATTAAAACACACACTTTGCATATCTTTCTCATGCAATTGGCCTATACATACAATTTGAAAACATATATATTGGTTCAGTTGGCCACATATACAATTGATGTCTTCACATACATGCACAAACATCCAACATCTGCACTTTGAAAACATATATACATATACATACAATTAAGATTTCAGATATTATGTTCACGCTATTTCAATTAGGATTAGTTATTTCATGCATGCAGATGCAATACATTTTCCTATGTTTTAAAAAGGAAAATGTTGTCATGTTTTGAAATAACAAAATCTCGCTATATATTGCAGAAACGGACATTAAAATCCATCATAATTAGGCTTCAAATTATTGGAGACTAGAAACATCAAATAATTAGACCTAGACTATCGCTATTTCTGAAATTTTCTCTATTTAAATATTCATGGCAACCTCAAAAAGAAAATGAAAATGGATTGTTCACTTGGTTTCTTAGGGTGCTTGTTAATAATTTCATCGTATGCTTTAAGAGAACCCATAAATGATTTTGTTCCTTATTCTTCAACTCTAGTGCCATACAGCAGGCTTATTTTCTACCTATACAATATGATCATCACAAGTTTATATGATAAAACAAACACACTATATTGAATTTGAAATAAGTGTAATATCCCAACATACACTTCCATTTAAAATCTGTCTTTATTTGATTGAAGAGATACAGAAATATCATTTATGAACTTCGCACTTGTATATATGTAGAGTAAAAACTCCAACAGTTAAAGCGGGCACACTTTGTTTTATTGAATTTTTCACCTAAATAGTCAGGCCCAAAACAAGGTGGATTGAGATTGACAACTTATTCAAGAGAGGTAAGCAAATTGAATGCACAGTAAAAACGGATTCACACACAAACATACAACATTATTTAGGTTTTCTCTATTTTTCTCAAACAACATAACCAACAAGTCGAGGTCATTTCTATGAGAATTCAAAGAGCTCCCACCACTAAATCATAAACTACACTATGATAGTAGAATCGACATACCCTGTTGCTGTTCCACTGATTCTGTCTGTTCTTGAGAACAAATTTCCAAATAGAAATACAAGACAACTTCCGCCATTTAACTCATGCAAGCATGAAAACTAGTACTATTGCAGCATTTCTCGCATAAGGCAGAAATTATAACTGAAGCAATAAAATAAGAGAACGGAAACAACTCTGGGAAAATAATCCAAGTTTGCAGTAATATGCTTTCATAGATAGGTGCAGTAAATAGTACTAGCGCACCAAACAAACAGAATTAGTTTAAATACTAATACAAAGTATGATCAGCCGAGCATCTGGATATCAGAAGCTTCATTTTAGTGATTCTATAATTACTATTGATGAGATTGCACACCTTGCCAAGCCAGAACAATTTCCTCAAGAGCTGGTCTGATAGTTTGCGTCAACATGTTTTGGTAATCAATCGCATCACCACTTGACCTACTCAGCTCAATGAAGTAATGGGATTCAGAAATTTCAAATATTTGCAAGCCAATGCACAGAGTTTCATATCTGCTCTCATTTAATCCCTCTAATCTAAGAAATCCACCCTCTTTCTTCTTCATTTCAAGGTTCAGACTCCTACCAACTTCCACAAGCTTGGATATGATGACTGGGGCAGGCTTCACAGATGTGAATCGCAGCTCCTCCTTATGATCATTGTTTATGAATAAACCAGACAAATTAAACCCGCAGATGATATTAAATGCACTAATGATTGCAGGTTTTATCAACTCTAACTTGGTGTCGGAGGAAGAGGTACTATTCTCCAAATTTGAACTGGAAACAGCATCACCATCTGCAATAACATTTTGGTTCACTACTTGTTTAGTTCCAACATGTCTAGATCCCAATCCTTTCTTAAACCAGGAGCTTTCATTAATTTTGGCTATTGAAATCCTTTTATGAGGGTTTGGGTCGAGGATCCTAGAGAGAAGTTTACGCACTTCTAGAGGGAACCAATGAGGGCATTTGTACTCTGCCCTGCATATCTTCCTATACAGATTCATAAGATTTGAGTCATAAAATGGAAGATAACCAGCCAACAAGACAAATAAAATCACCCCACAAGACCAGATGTCAGCTTTGACACCTTCATATCCTTTTCTACTAATCACCTCAGGAGCAACATATGCTGGTGTACCACAGGTTGTGTGGAGTAACCCATCTTGCCGCTTAGACTCAGCTAATGCACTCAAACCAAAGTCTGAGACCTTTAGGTTTCCATTCTCATCCAGTAGGAGATTTTCTGGTTTGAGATCACGGTGATAAACATCTCGGCTGTGGCAAAATTCAACTGCGTTGATCAGTTGCTGAAACAACTTTCTAGCAACATCTTCCTTGAGCCTCCCCTTTGTCAGTTTGTTGAAAAGCTCGCCACCTTTGGCATGTTCGATCACAAAGTAAATCTTACTCTTAGTTGCCATGACCTCGTATAGCTGCACAACATGTGGATGTTTGACCATTGCCATAACAGATATCTCTCTTTTCGTCTGTTCAGTTAGTCCAGCTTTCTGAACCTTCTCTTTATCAATTACTTTAATGGCTACAGTCTGTCCGCTTTTCAGATCCCTTCCATAATAAACCTTACCAAAGTTGCCTTGACCTAATAATCTCCCCAATTCATATTTTTTCATCAATACATTTCCTTTCTTCTCCATTTTCAACAAACAATCCTACTTTATACTATAATTCTATAAATAACACTCCTGCTGATATGATAATTCTCTATTTACAGGCACGAAACCTTGTTTCAGTGTTCAACCGTCTGCAACAAGGCCGTGCTTCAGCACAACAACATTCTTAATCACTGTTACTTCATTGTACATCTGGCACGAGAACCTAAATGCTCTATGAGCTGCAAATTTGAAATCATCATGTAGAAAACAGAATAACCCCAATGCAGATGGAAACTCAGAGGCTTCTAAGAGGCAAGAGCTGTTGTTTCACCCCATCTTTCTGCATCCCAAATATATTTTTTCAGTGATATGTCGCAGAGCTCTGAAAATCACAAGATACGAAAAAGAGACTCAAAACTACAGTTTATTATTAACTAACTTAAACGCAAAAGCAAAACTAGAGATACACAACAAAAACAATATATCCAACGTAATCCCACAATTCTAGGGAGGGCAGAGTGTACACAGACCTTACCCTTACCTTGGGAGGTAGACAAGAAAATGATGCCCAAATAACAAGTAATTGGTAAAATAAGAAATGAAAAGATTTAGTTGAAATTGTTCATTTGGAAATGTTCAAAAAAGCTATACCACCAATGTAGGTTAAACAGTCATTACAGACTTCCATTTAAATAACTACAAAATTCAAACAGAAGACATATCATGTTCTATTACAAGGCCAAAATACCTTGGCAAGATCTGTGTCTGAATCTAAAATTAGATTCTTTATATCTTGATTCTGGACCACCATTCCATCATCAAATCAGGCCAAAAAAAGCAAAACCAATTCAATCCCCCTTCTTTACCAGAAAAGGGTTTTTTTTTTTAAAATCTAAATAACCAAAGCTTCTCCGATCAAATCGATAATTAGCATTTGAACAAAAATGAAAAAGGCAAACATGAACAAGCGTAAATTCCAGAATTCACACAACATTTACTAAAAAAAAAAACATCAAATTCTCTACCATGAATAATAAACATTCACAAACAAATCGAAATTAAACTTAAAATCGAAATTAACCTGAATACAAGTAGAGACGATCAAAGGAAAAAATACGAGGTGTATTGGTAAAAATGTTTAATTTGGTGAAGCTCCCCTTTGTATATATTACTATATATAATAAGTGGGAATATCTACAACTTAGCACATAACAAGTGTTGGATGATATATACTTAGATAATGTTGTACATTCTTCTTTTATGGTTGTACCATTAAAATTTATATTATTGGATAATTTAACACCATTAATTACCTACTACTTTATTAGCCGAAAAGTTTGACCTCATTTGGGTCCATTTATTATTTATATGTTTTCAATTTTCAATAAATGTTGTCTATCTAATTCTTTTTTTCAACCTTTTATTTTAAACTTCTTGAAATTTAATTACCTATTTATTACTCTCTCTATGCACTTTTAATTGTTATGATTTCCTTTTTAGAGTCAAACTATAAGAATTTTAACTAATATTTTACAATGTGTTTTTTCATCATATTCATAGGCAAACAATTAAAATTTATAGTGCTTTTTGTATAGATTTTGCATATTTTATTTTTTTGTTTAAAATATCGAATTAATACAATCTGATCTAACTTTAAAAATTAGTCAAATTGACTTTCAAAAACCGCAACATAACAAATACAAGTGGACAGAGAGTATATTTTAGCTACAAAATATATTAGAGGTACAACTTTTTAAAAATTTAAATTTTTATTGCGTTAACTCTTGAAATCTTATCATAAGAAATTTGGTTGACTAAATTGGAATAGAATAAGTAACATGTACTATTTGAAAATAACGTCAAAAATTTCTAGAATTCACAATAAATTAACAACTGAAAAATATTTAATGATATTCACGTGAATTGAAACATGAGTAACCTATATTATTCAAAACTAACGCAAAGAAACTATAAATCACAACAATTTAATAACTTCAAATATATTTTTAAGAAAACATATAAAAAATCGACTAATCTTCAAATTCCATTTATATCACATAAATTAAAACAAAAAAATATATTTATTGGGGATGTGCTGGCACGGGCACCAAATATATATATATATATGTCACAAATGGAAAAGTCTCAATCAAGGAAGCAACATATATCATTTACAAATGACTTAAAAAGCATTAAAAATTACAATAATTACCAATTTAAAATATTTAAAAGCTATATAATAAAATACGTTGACTCTCAGAATTCTATCAGGCTCACATATATTGGGACAGAAAAAACAACACATATCATTTTAAAATTATCAAAAAAGTATTATAAATAATAATAATTAACAACTTAAAATATCTGAAAGACATTTTAAAAAGGTTAATTTTGTAATTTTATCCATATCACATAAATTAGGACAAAGTGACCAGTAATATAGGTTATTTGAAAGTTACATAAAAATATTATAAATCACAATAATTAATAACTT
>NW_006239271.1:420825-431533 GCF_000226075.1 Solanum tuberosum | reverse complement strand
GTTTTTTAAATATGAAAATTGGGATGACTCTCCAAATTTCATTTGTGTCACATAAATTGAGACAACAAAAAGAACATATATTAGGTCTATTTTAATTTATTTGTCTTATTTTTTTTATATTTAAAAATTCCGTAAAAATACTATAAATCATAATAATTGACAACATAAAATATGTTTTCAAAAATATACAAAAAATTCCACTGATTCTTGAAGTGAATCTATCGTAAAAATACTATAAATCATGATAATTGACAACATAAAATATTTCAAAAATATTGTATGTGGGTAGTCTTATTATGCCTTAAATAACGTCAAAGAAAGTACAGGTTTGTGATAAAAAAACATATTCTTTTATCCACGCAAACAATCGCTTCAAAAACTCGATTATTAGCTCCAAAACATACCATTTATATTATTGGGCCCGTGCATAGCACGGGCAACATTATCTAGTGTAATATATATACATGAAAGCATTAAAGTTGTGACTAAATAATTTGTAATGTTCAGATTTTGTTGCCTTGATACAAAATAATTGTCTGTAAGTGAAAAGTTGGTAAGCTCCTGCAATCTGAGAAAATATAACAATTGTATCTAGACACGTATTGAAGATCTGTACATAACGGGCAGAATTTTCGTGAATTATTTGGAAGGGAGTATTGAAAACACTCATAAATTATGCATGAATTATTAGTTTCATTCTTTAAGTATTGATAAATTTAAAAACACTTTTTTACTTGACTAACTGAATTTACATACACCCTCAATTTTTTAACATGAGTGAAATAAATCCCTAATTTATCGTCAAGTTTAGGATATTTTATTAAGAGTTTCATGCTACTACAATAGTTTGAAACCACTTGTTAAGTCATGTGACAGATCGGGAGTGTATTTAATTTGATTAGTCAAGTAGATGAGTATTATTTTAAGATTGTCAATAGCTCGAAGAAACTATTAATTTGTGTTAAGTTCGAGGGTTTATATAATAAATAATAATAACAATAAATTATGGATTATTATGTAGAAATTACTTAATATAAGGACTTTAGAGCCTTTAATTACTCTTAATCTCAGTGTGAAAATGCTCATTACATACTATATCTCCTATAAAATAATTAATCACAAATTTTATTATAATTTGTATTAGGTCTCAAGCATCTCTGTAAGTTTATTCTTTAGATGGCTAGGAGGGAAAATAATATTACAAGCAAATTCTTTTTTCAAATATTTTTGTGCAAAAGTATTTAACAGCTTATTGGGAAGGCATGATACATAAAGAGGATCTTTAACTTGGTATCAATTCACAACTATGATCCTAAACTTTGTCAGTGCACAAGTAGGCACTTTAACTATTACAAATTTAAACAATTAAACACTCGTATATTTCAGGCAAAGTGCGTGATATACAAATGCTTCTACGTGGCTGCCAACTAATTAAAATAAATACACGTGGATTTTTCAATTAAATACCGAAAATAAAAACAAAATAAATATCAATTAACAACTCTGACCCTATGCTTAGAACAGAGACAATGTTTTCCTCTTTCTTCTCTACAAAATCCTAACCCTAAGTTCCTACATTTCATCCTTTGAATCAAAGGTAAAATTGTTCAAGAATTGTGCTGAAATTTCACGTACTTGGATATCTATCTATTATTCTTCGTCAATTTAGTTAAGGTATGTTTAATTTCCCCTTTTGATAATTTTATATAAAAATTATGATTTTTTTACCACAACTGTAAATTTGCTCTTTTCTTCACAGTATTGAACATATGGATCACATTATCGCTGTTTTTCACCATGGAGGTAGCTTTTATAAAGGTCTGTTTCGAAATTGGACAATATTATATTTAGCATAGACAAAGACCACTTTTCGTTGACCGAAATGAAATCTTATGCAAAGATCTTGGGTATGATGAAATTGAAGCTTTTTATGTTGAAGACCCTACTACCCATAGATTTGTGAAGTTAGAAAGTGACAACCAACTATACAATTGTGGAGTGGGTCCTATTTTAATTTGTATATGAAGCATGTGACTGTTGAAGAAGGGGGGCCCACTACTAGCACTGTCTTGGGAACATTTTCTGGTGAAAAAAATATTCAAGAATTAATAGAATTCCTCTAGAGCTTCATATCCTGAGGATGGTATAAACGGGACCTTAAACGAGAGAGCTGGTGATGATAATGAGGAAGAAAATAGTGACTCTCTTGACTTTGAAGAGGAAGATTTAGATGGGGTTCCGATGAGGATGACAGTGAAGTTGATGAAGAATTGAGAGCCTTTAGAGAAAATCTGAGACAAGAAAAGAGGAATGAAGCTGCAAAGTCAAAAGAGAGAATTAAAAATCTACCAAGAATCAAGAGGTTGAGCTTGGAGAAGCTGGCATAGATAACGGATTTGAGGATATTTTCAAGAATAAGGCAGCCAAGTATATTGGTAGATTGGGAGGTAATGAAGAGTTCATTGGTTCATCAGATGAACCAAGTGAAGATAACGATGAAGAGCTAGATGTTTTAGCACAACCAGGTGTTGATTTACCTTCCAGAAGAAAAAGCAAAAAATTGAGGTATGATAATTCTTGTTCCATTTCTTTCTTTGAATTGGGTATGATATTTGAGAGTGCAGTTGAGTTTAGAAAAGCTATCGCTGATTATGGTGTTCGACAGAAGGTTCAATTAAAAATTAAACCCAATGAACCTCATAGAATAAGGGTAAGATGTGTAGGAAAATGTAATTGGGAAATCTTTGCTAGCTTGGATAAAGATACAGTGAAAAATTATCTTGTTCACAAATGTCCTACAAAGAACATGAACAGATTATGCTCAACCAAATATGTGGAAAGAAAGATGAGGGAAAGAATAATATCCCAACATGATATTAGAGTTTATAAGCTTCAAGAGACAATAAGAAAGAAGTGGGGTTTAAAAGTGGGAAGATCAATATGTTATAGGGCAAAGATGAATGTTATCAACAAGTTCTTGGGTGATTGGAAGCTTGAGTTTTCAAAGTTGTTAGACTATGCTGATACGATTAAGAGTACGAATTCTGGGACTTCTTGTTGGGTGAGAACTGATAATGAAACAGTCCCCGAAAAATACCTGTTCAAATATTTGTATGTTTGCTTTGGGGCATTGAAGAATGGATGGCTTGAAGGTTGTAGGAAGATTATAGGATTGGATGGATGTTTTTTGAAGGGTGCTTGTAAAGGAGAATTATTAGTGGCTGTTGGAAAAAATGGAAACCAACAAATGTATCCAATAGCTTGGGCAGTGGTTGACCAAGAAACTAAACACTCTTGTAGTTGGTTCTTGAGCTATCTCATTCAAGATTTGCAACTTGGTGACAGAAATGGCATAACAATCATGTCTGACATGCAAAAGGTATTGTTTTAAACTGTTTATACTTGTTTATATAAGTTATTGCTGCCTTCTTCTTCTCTATACTTGTTTTATCTTTTATTTACAATTTATAATTTTGAATCAGTCGAGGCATATGTGATATTGTAGTATAGAAAAATGAGACATGTGTGATATTGTAGTATAGAAACAGGGAATGAACATACCACATTTTAAACTACTAGGAAAATGTGTTTCTGAACATAGAAAGCCTGCAACTTCCTGGCATCAATATATCCACTATGTTAAAATTATTTGTATTCGTTCATATTTCTATCCCATTAGTAATGTATGAAGCTCATTTTAATCTATCCTCTGATATCCAGAGTCTCCTAAGGCAAGTAAGTGGGAACAAAGAATCCATTGAATTTGTCTGCCAACAATAACACAACTAGACAATTAAGATGTATAGATTGCACCATAAGAAAGAAATCAGAATTCTATTCTTAAGCATGATTTTAATATGTCAAGACAAGGCTTGATCTTGTAGCAAGTGAAGGAGGACCAATATCTACTCTAACATGAGAATATGGCATAGCCAGCAAGACACTAGTGCTATTAACAAACAAACTATAAACACCTCAAGAACACTATCTAAAATTCAAGAAACTTAGTGTTGTTAACTTCTTCTTCTTTTAATTTTTTTTATCATTTGAAAATGAAGCTAATTTCTGGTGGCTTTTTAAATTTTCTGCCTTATTTCTTATTAAAATTGGACTTAAGCTTTATGACGTAACATCCTTTATTATGTCTATTTACTTTGAAAGTTGAGGCATATGTGTATTTTCTTTTAAGTTTGAACTTGAAGGTGCTGCTTTTATATCCTTATTACTTTGGTGTTTAATGCTGAACTTCATCTATTTATTTTATTTTCTAGGGTCTTGATTCAGTTGTTGATGGGTTGCTTCCTAATGTTGGAAGGAGAATGTGTGCAAGGCACATTTGGGCAAATTGGTAAAAGACTTGGAGAGGTGAAGCAAGGAGAAAAGCATTTTGGAGGTGTTCCAAAGCTAGTTTTGAAGTAAAGTTGAGTGATCAATTTGCATATTTGGGACAACTTGGTAACAACATTTGTGAGTCATTGCTTAAGTATAACAAAGAATATTGGTGTAGGGCCTTTTTTAGTGAAAGAACCAAGTGTGATGTGGTGGAAAATAATATGTGTGAAACATTCAATTCTTGAATTGTTGGTCCTAGGCATAAATCTGTGATTAGTATGCTTGAAGATATTAGACATAAAATGATGGATAGACATGGAGATATGATCAAGTTTGTCGATACTTGGATCAGTGACATTTCACCCATGGCAAGACTAACTTTAGAAATAAACAAAGAGATTGGTAGGAAGCTAAAGGTGAATTGGAACCATGACACCGGATTTGAGATTCTGGAAGGAGAATATAGGCACATAGTCAATATGCCTAATAAAACATGTAGTTGCAGGTTATGGCAGTTGAAATGTATCTCTTGCCAACATCTAGTTTGTACCTTGTATCACATTGGACAAGAACCAGAAAATTATGTAGATCATTGGTACCGAAAAGATACATTCCTACGTGCTTATAAGTACTTCTTACAGTCTATCTCTAATATGAAAATGTGGCCGGAAACCAATAACCCGCAAATAGAGCCCCCTGAAGTCAAGCTAATGCTTGGAAGACCAGACAAATGTAGAAGAAAAGATAAAGATGAACCAAGAAAAAAAAAGTGGGGGAAAGCATAAAAAAATGGAGTAAAAATGACATGTTCCAAATGCCATCAAGTTGGGCATAATAAAAAGACCTGTAAATCAGTGGTAAGTACTGTATTTGATATTTCTTTTCTATGTAATCATTTTTAGACTTCTAAATCTTTTTCTTATTGTATAGCCCTCTCAACAGCCTCGTCAACAGCCTTTTCAACAGCCCTATCAGTAGCCTTTTCAACATCCTCGTCAACAGCCCTCACAACCATCGGTGAGTCAGTCTAGCACTCGACATTCCACTTTTTATCTCCAGAAACTTCAAGAGTTGAAGGAAGAAAAAAGCAAACAAATAGTTCTTCTACAAGGGCATCTTCTTCATTTGGAAGGAAGAGTACAAGAGATGTTGGATTTGGTATTTACACAGATATACAATCTGGAAGATAAGTCATTAATGTATGTGTGTTCTTAACTTGATTTTTTTTCATCTTAATTTATATATAAAGAGTAATGTATAGGTAACCTTATGTATATGATTTATATAGCCCGGGAGATCAAGTGAAAGAGTTATCTCAAGTGGGACAACATTAAAGGATGCATCACAAACAAATGTAGATCTTGGATTCAAGCCACCTGGTTTGAAATGGAAAGGAAAATAAGCTATGACGGGAAATCAACTTCAACAAATGCAACAACGGAAAAAATTTCAAATCAAATCTAAATGGGTACCATGAGAGTTCAATTATCCTAGTGATATGGTTACACTTTGGACAACTCTATTTTTGCTTATTTTGATATATATATTTTCTGAAGGCATAATTCACGTAAAACAGTGATTTGCCTTTAAATTATTCCACTTTTGATCATTTTGATGTACTTTTGGATATTTTGATGTATATTTGCCTTTAGACTACTTTTTTAAGGTTATTATGGCTATGAAGCATATGGAGGTTAAGTTGATATTTTGTAAAGCTTTTTGGTGTTTGTTATGGAAAATCTTATTGATGTTTAGTACATGTGAGTTTGAGTTGTTTTATTAGATATAGCTTCATATGGGTATGAGCTATTTTATTGATGTAGTATGTGGATGCGAGCTATTTTACTGATCGATGAGATATGTGTGAAGCTGCTATTATATTATAAGATTTTCCTTTTAATTTCTGTTGTTAAAACAAAAGGCATACAAGTTGCTCTATTATATGTAGCTTACAGTAGCATTGAAGCAAGAAACATGAGTTTTGCCAATTGTACATTGTTGTTGCTTTTGTGCTCCACATAAACATCTTCAAGAGCCAATTGTTTTGCCAATTATACTAGCTTTTGAAGAATATAATAGCACCTTTATTACATGTTCCTGTGCCAATATAGTTCTTTTGTTTTCGTAAGTGTTTGTTCTTCTCCAATTACATCCAAAATTTGTCAATTAGCAGCAGAAGTTACGTCTACAAATATTTTGGAGTATCAAGATACGTTTGCAAAACTAACATACAATTATTCAGCAACTAATTTACAATCTTTCATTACCATTTACTTAAAAACTTCTTTACAGTAGGCCGTTATCAAACCAAAGAAAACTACATTATGTCCCAAAATGACTCCTGCAACCAACCAAAGTACCCAAAATCAACATACGTAACAATCACTACATAAAAAACTCTCTATAAATCCAAGATAGGATCACAACGATCAACAAAACTCGATATTTTCTCCTATTTTTTTTCTTTTATACATTATGTTGTCTTATCCTTTTTTGTAATCCCGAAATAACAGTTCTAGCTTGTTCGTTATAATCAATTTCGCACCACTTGAAAAACTTGCATCCAGCCTGTTTAAGAAGCAACAAAATAATCATAAAATTGTATCTTGAATGCTAGAATTTAAACAAAAAAAAGGTCATCTAAAATGAAACCTTACCCGACTATCTTCACATCCAAGAAACCAGCGACCTGGGTTGTTTACGGACCAAGAAATCTTCATTAAAGCTCTTTTTCCACAATGACAAAAAAATTGATGTCATTTCATTGAGCAGAAAATTGTGAAGAAAGAGAGGAAAATGGCAAAAGTTGTTGAAGAAATTAGAAAGAAGAGAGTAAAGTGAGTAAAGGAAAATGGCAAAAGTTAAGGGTAGAAGTGTTATTTAAGCATTTTATTACCGTTGGGGGCCTTTATTTTTATCACTGACGTGCCTAATTGAAGTGTGTTTCATGCACTTTGCCATGTAGGATTAGAGTGTTTAATTGTTAAATTTTTGGATAGTTGAAGTGCCTACTTGTGCACTGGCAAAGTTTAAGGTCATAGTTGTGAATTGATGCCAAGTTAAATGTCCTCTTTATGTATTATGCCTATTGGGAAAGATGCGAGGGCTTCAAATATGAATTATTTTTAGTCATGCTTTTCTTTTTAGTATAAAGCTTTAAAATCCTTTAGTCACGTTTTTCAAATATTAAAAAGGCTTATTTTAAGAATGTGAGGTGTTTAGTTATTATTTTTTTTTTAAAAAATAATATGTATTTCTGAAGAGTAGTATAAATTATTTTTTCAAAGTTGATTTTTTTTTAAAAGCATTTTTGAAAAAAATCCAAGGAAAAATTAGAAATTAGTCAATTTTAAACTAAATATTTGGTTACATGTTCTACATAAATACTACTCATTAAGACTCATCTACGTATAACAATATTTTCGAGTGACAGTTAAATAAGAATAAAAAATGTGAAATGCCAGCGGAATGATAGGTTGGACAGAGTTTAGGATTGCTTTCTTTCCACCGCATACTTATTTGTGTGTCGGAGATATAAAATTGTTTTAGATTCTTGGAATAGAACAAAATAAAATTGGGTCGACTGAAAAAATGGATAGAACTGCGTCTTTAATTAATTTACAGGGAAAGAAAAAGCAACGAGCTTTGTTCTTAATTTGAATAATTCTCAATCTAATTAGACGTTAAAAATTTATCAAATCCTAATGCGGGAAGGGTTTCTTTTTTCATGAGCGAATTCTCAAATTTTTTAATGAACCTTAACTATCATCATTTTTTTATCATGAAGATGTAATCTGAATACAGGAGATAACAGTTTGTAGAAGAAACAATATATTGATAAAAAATGTCTTTTTGAAGTCAAAAGAGCGATTAGGTTAGAGAATAAATGAACTATAACCATTTTATTATCTTATAACACTATAACATAGACCAATTAAATGACATGAAAAGAAAAAAAAAGGATAGAGAATCTATTAAAAGATTACCTATATTAAAGGTGTCTATTCTTACTATAATACTTTGCTTTAACTATATCGTAATAAGTATCGCCCTCAAAATCTTTCATCTTTAGTTCAAATCGAATTTTAAATGGAAGAAATTTAGAGATATTTACACCCACATAGCTCACAACAACACATCTTTCTATCTACACTTATTTTTCAAGAGTATATCTATGCACTTGCTTATGATCGTTTAAATATAAATAGGTCGATCATGTTGAATAATTCAGGTTATGACAATATATTTAGTTTTCTAATTGTGAATCATTTTCTTATTTCTACTAATGTACCTAACAAAAAATCATTTTTGGGGCGCAACAAGAGTTTGTATTCTCAAATAATATTTGAGGGATTCACATTTGTATGGAAAAAAAATCACTCTTTGATTAATATCTTCTTTCAAAGACAAAAATAATTTTAAATCTCATAATTTAAAATCAATTCATTCAACATTTATTTTTAGAAGATAATATTTTACATCTAAATTGTATTTGATATTTAATACTATACCCATCCATTTGGAAATTTTGTTTCAGAATTTCGTTATTGGATTAAATATATCGCTTCTGTACATTTATTACGATTCTTTCTCCATGAATATTGTAATTTGAATAGCCTTGTTACTTCAAAGAAGTCTGATTATTATTTTTCAAAAAGAAAATCTTCTTATTTTCATATAATTCGCATATGAGTGTGAATACATTTCTTTTCTACAAACCTAATCTTCTTAATTATAGTCAACATCTTTTGAAGCCCTTTTTGAAAGAATATATTTTTATGAAAAAATATAACGTTTTGTAGAAGTCTTTACTAAGAATTTTCATATTACGCTATAATTATTCAAGGATCATTTCATGCATTATGTCAGGTATGAAGAAAAATCAATTTTGTTTCAAAAAGGATGTTTTTTTAATGAACAAATGAAAAGTTTACTGATTAATTTTTAGCAGTGTCACTTTCTACGTGCTTTCTCCAATAAAAATTCATATAAATTAATTATTCAAACATTTTCGTGACTTTATGTGCTATCTTTCAAATGTGCGTCTAAATCATTGAATGGTATGTAGTCAAATGTTAATTTATTTTTTTATAATTAATAGTGCAATTAAAAAATTTGATAACCTTCTTTCACTAATTATTTATTTGATTGAATTATTAGCTAAAACACACTTTTGTATCGTATTAGGACATTTCATTAGTAAATTGACTTGGTTCGATTTATCAAATTATAAAATTATTGACCGATTTGGATGCATAACTTTTAAAAACTTTGATTAAACAATAATTTACTGCTCCAAAGTGTTTTTAAAATTTATTAATCAAACATAAAAAAAATCAGCAAAAGTACTTTTTCGAAACACTTTACAAAATAAATTAATTTAAAATTTTCACCAAATAAACCAACAAGTCACACTTTCCTTTTTTTTTTCTTTTTCTAAATTTCATATTGCATTGAAGACACAAACTTATGCCCCATTATTACCCTTTTTATTGATAAATTTTAAATTATTATATATCCAATATAGCAATATTATTAATTTCGTAATAGATTCCTACAGTTGAAACATGACATTGACTATCTTATTTTATGCCTAAAATTATCCAAGTATACGTATCAGACAATTATATTTTTCAGTACTCTCCTTAATTTTCTCTTCTTCTCTACCTACATTATTGCACATGATTTTCTTACCATGTCTATCAGTTGAACATATGTAAAGCTAGAAAAATACTTAATTTTTAGAAAAAAAGTAAAAAGCTATAAACATAGATACACACTATTTAAGATATAGTGATACATCACATACTTTAGATACATATATTCTTTATTTAGATGCATTGATATTGTATCTTTGAATGGAAATTTTGATTATTTTGAACTTTTTTGTTGCTATTAGAGTTTTGAAAAATCGTAGTCGAAGAAAAAGAGAAGACGAAAGAACTCAAATTATGTGTTTTTTATTTTTGTAATAAAGATACAAATGCACCTAATTAATGGGGATGCAAGATTTTCTCCTATATTTATTGGATTTTATTGTTAGATTTTTGCGCAATTTTCTCCTTAATCAAACATTGTATCATACATCATTTTTAATGAAATAGTAGCTACGTTTGGTAATAGCCAAAAATACCTCTATATATATGGTACTTGTTGACTGAAACATCTCACAAATTGAAATAACTAGGAAGAAGCTAATAATTGGAAATAGTCATATTTGGAAAGAATGAAAATCTGGAAATTTGTTTTAAGTTAGGAAAAGTTGAGTTTTGGTCAACTTCAAACGGACATAACTCCTAGATGAAGATGATTTAGGTGTACTTCCAGATATGGTTGGAAAGCTCTTGGAATGATCTTTCCAACGCCTCCGAGTTTG
>NW_006239271.1:398223-420248 GCF_000226075.1 Solanum tuberosum | reverse complement strand
ATGATTCTAAGTGTTTGGGGAAAGAACCATTGAAGTTTAGAGGGTTTAGAATTGAAAAACGAAGAAGAAAAGTCTTCAAACACTTGGGGAAGGGAGTGGGGCGTCACGCGAGCCAGCGCGCCCCAAAGCAGTCCCTAAATGTGGGGCTCTGGGGCGACGCGCCAGCCATAGTGCTCCAACTTGTTCTCTGAATGTTGAGGGCTAGCGCCCTGCGCCTCTCAGAGCACCAGGGACGCCAGTTCTTCCCATTCTTCCCCCATCTTTTCATACTTATTCCTTAACAATGTACCTATGTTTTCTAGTTGATTCCACGACGCGCCAGCCATAGTGCTCCAACTTGTTCTCTGAATGTTGAGGGCTAGCGCCCTGCGCCTCTCAGAGCACCAGGGACGCCAGTTCTTCCCATTCTTCCCCCATCTTTTCATACTTATTCCTTAACAATGTACCTATGTTTTCTAGTTGATTCCAACACTCTAAGGTATATCTAAACATCATGAAATCAGCCATAAACATGAGATCATGAACCTTGAATCCATAATCCAATTCAAGAAAAGTTAGGATCAACATCAAGAGAAGTTAAGAGTCAAGTCTAGAAGTTAAGAAACAAGTCAAAGCAAAGTTTATAAAGTTTTCAAAAGTCTTTCACAAACGTTTTAACTTTGTTTTAAGACTTAAAGTTCAAGTTAAGTAAAGAGTCAAGTTTGAAGTGCATTTTCTTCAAAAGAGTATATCGGGACTATGTATTCCCAAAGAGTAAATGTTTTCACATTTAAATAAGAAAGGAAACTGAATTTTTCAAGATAGCCTTTGAGCACTAATCTCAAATCACAGAAGAAGTATGTTTTTAAACATAAAGAGCTAGTATCATATTTTAGGAGTAGTATTGAGCATCGAATTGGGGGCGAGTATGAGTTTAGATAACTCACGTCTCCATAAAACCATGTAGCCACCATGGGTAGAAAAGGGCCATACTTTTTAGATGAACCCTTTTCACAATAGACTAATGGATCCACTTAGTAGTTCAGGTCCTATACTTCTGGCCGGGTATAGGATACACTGGCAACGTGAGGTAGATCGCTGTATCATCACTATAGTTCTTATGTGATGGTTGTCGGTTAGAGAAACTCCCACAAAAGTTATTGTATTTTTATATACATCAGTTTATTGTATTTTTACATACATTTCAGAGTTATGTTGTATCCCTGTATATACACAGAGTTGACATAATGTTTTTAAACAACTTTTCTTTATATTGCACTAGTTTTAAACTGCTTTATATTGAAATGAGTTCAGTTAAGTATTCATGAGTTGAGAAGAGTTAGGTAAGTGTTTCTTTCAGATTTCCCTTTCAAGCTTATGTTGTTTTAGCATTCCAACTCGCATACTCGTACATTCAATAGACTGATGCCAGTTGGCCTGCATCGTCTTATGATGTAGACACATGTAACTAGGATCTGCATTCCAGCGCACTGTTGATCTAGTGAGCAATTCAGAGTCAGTCAGTGAGCCTCATTGCATTCCGGAGGATCTATTTTCATTGCTTTCTAGTTAGTTCATTAGGATGTTGTGGGGTTGTCCCAACATCCATCTCAGTTGTTTTAGAGACTTCATAGACAGTCATATGTTAGTCCTTTGAGTCTTTTCGTTATCATTTCTTATTGTTAAGACTTGGGTTGCCACTTTTGGCCAAGTTGAATGTTTAACCTTTAAACATTCTCAGTTATTTTATTATTTAGTTCAGTTAAGTGTTATTGATCATTATAAGTATGAATATTGTCTTTCACTGAGTTAAGTAAGCTAGGCCAAGGGTTCGCTTGAGGCCAGCAATGGTCTTCGAGTGACACCCACGTCCAGGGTGTAGGCTCGGAGAGTGACATTGACACCCAATTTTGACCCTTCCCGATAATAATTAATTTTTGAGCTTTTTAATTTTTAAACGATTTAGAATAATTAGCTTTATAAAATTTTAAATACTTTTCAAAGTTATTTTAAGTGATTTTCATAATTTATAAATAATAAATATATTTCATATAGTTTTATGTATGTAACTAGTATATTTTATAAATATTTAAAAATCATCTCAAAAAGATTTTATTTAAAATATTCTACTAAAATTAGTTTAGTTTAAAGTTGGGGTATAACTTCTTATCAATTAGTTTATAATTAAGTTAATTATTTTATTTCGTTAATATTAAGAAGCTCATTAATTGATTAACATTAATTCGTCTTATTTAAGTTTTAGTCAAATTTGCTAATTAAACTCAATCTCTTCTAAATTCAACTTGGCTAAGATTGTAACCTTGATAGGCCAATTGTAATTCGATTTGGTTAGATCATTAATACATTCAACTACTTTAATTTAAACCCATCAAAACACCTTGGTCTTGGACCCATTCCCAATTCTTTCAGCCCACTAAAACATTCTCATCCCAACATTTCAATGCAAAAGAACCCACTCCAGCAGAATACTTCAGCGGCCCACGCTAAGTGACCCAACCCGTCCCAACCTTTTTCTCTTCTAAAAAAAAACCCAGTAGCTTCTAACGTTATTCCTACAACGTTCACATTCCAAACGGCAACACACGACATCAGAGTTCAAAGAAAGCTACGCGTCTACTCAAACGACAGAATTCACGGCATCGAGATGGAAGTAGACGGAAAACTACAGGTTCACGCCTTGGATGCGTATAGAGCGATTCTTGTCTTCTTCCTCAACTTCTTTCCCCATCAGAGTCGTCATTCTGTTTTATAGTAAAAAAGAGAAAACGTTTCACGACCCAGATCATCGTGATTAGCACCCACACAAACCCTTCGGTGAGAGAATCGTTACTACAACCCAAAAAACAAATTTTATGAAAACCAAGACATTTAAAAATACGAAATCAGTTTTAAATGACTATAAAAATAGAGTTCCCATAAACTCTAAGGTTTTAACAAACAACTAACCAAACTAATGCAAAAGAACAACCCCTAGAACCTGAAAGTCATTGTAGCAAAAACTCTACTAACGACAAGTCTAAGAACAAGGGGTACAACCCCGAAACTAAACAAACACCTTAAACAAATAGTCTGAATCCGAAAAGAATGGACTTAAACAAGAGAGATTCATGGCAGTCTAAAAGAACTGACTCAGCCTTGAATCCGGTCACGATTAATAGTCACTTGGTTGAGGTCTATCAATAACCGCCAGAAGATGCCCAGTACTCAATAAAGAACAAGCAATTGCAGTATCAGTACACAACCACAGTGTACTGGTAGGATCGCACAGCTATCCCAATAAGTGAAACACATGCAAGTAACCAAAGCATTATAAAATAGGCATATACCGAACATATACAATAGTAGTCATCTTTTCAAGATCAATGTAGCATCTCACGTTCTCAATAATACACATTGGTTAACAATTTAGAGTAACATACAATTTTCCAATATCAATCATCATTAGATATGAACGTAATAATCACAAGTAGATACATAACACAATTCTCACAGAACCCAATTCAATGGCCATCTCATGAAATCCACACCCAAACTGTTAGCATACCGGAACGTAGTACCTGATTCAATGTTTATGCCGGAATGTGGCAACCAATCCCATGTTTATGTCGAAACATGGAAACCGATCTCATGTTTATGCCGGAACGTGGCAACCGCGAACTCTTATTACCATTACGCTCATTCAGCCCTGATTATCACTGTGAAGTCAACATTTTCATCAACATGACACCTAAAACTCATGTATACTCTTCAAATTTAAAGGACTAACCCAATCTTGGTACACACTTTCTTACTAAAATCTTCAATTTCCTTCACCCAAGTATACTCAATGGCACTTTCTTTATCCTTAAGCTTATCATTCTGGTATTAATCCACTCCCTTATAGATTAAGATAAAATCATTAGTCCTCATACTACCCTCCTTTTTCTTAACAAACAAGATAGGAGCACCCCACTTGGAAACATTAGGACGGATGAACCCGTTATCAAGAAGCTCTTGGATTTGAGCCTTAAGCTCTCTTAATTCTGCTGGAGCCATATGATACGGAGGGATAGAAATGGGGAAAGTGTCAGTTTCCAAGTCAATGCAGAAATCTATATCTCTATCCGGAGGCAAACCAGGCAAATCCGTAGGAAACACTTCCTTAAAGCCAGACACCAAGGAACAGACTCAACCTCAACATCCCAACCATGAGCCAAATAAGCCAAACAACCCTGCCCTACCAGTTTCCTAGCCCGAATGGAGGATATGATCTTAGCTAGCTTAGGCTTGTACACTCTTTCCCACTCTAGTATTTCCATACCGGGACCTCTAAAGTTACCGACTTAGTATTACAATTAAGTCTGGTATAATAAGGGGACAACCAAGTCATTCCTAAGATTATATTAAGTCAGTCATATCCAACATAGCCAAATCAACTCAAATATGAAATCCATAAACACAACAGGACAACACGATATACATGGGTGACTATGACTGACTCTTCAACTGGGGTAGCAACATGGATGGGGGCATCAAGTATATCACAACCACATCAAATTCCAAGACAATTGAACTGACACATACGATAAGTAGAACTCGGATCAAACAAAACAATAGCCATCCGGGCACAGACAAGAGTAGCTCTTGTGACTACTACATCACACCCTCAAACTCGATCTTACCCGGAAAAATATAAAATTGAGCCCTGTTATCTTGACGGGTAACCTCTTTGCCTGGCTGCACTACTCCTTTACCTGCATTACCATTTTCCCGGCCTCCACGACCTCTTTGATTTCCTCCTCATATGCCCAGGTTCTCCACAATTTTAACACAACTTATAACTTATAATCGATTACTAAACACTAAATTAGATCGCGTGGGTTAGTTCAGGTACCATTCGAGGTCCATAATTGTGACTTGGGGAAAACAGGGGAGACAGACTGAGATTTTGTCTCGCCCTGTCCAACTCTAGAGGGAGAAATCCCGCACTGATGGTATCATCGTGGCGGGGAAAATCCCGCCCAGCGGCCGTGACAGAAACATAACCTCTGCTAACAATTTTTGTGGTTCCTCTCATTTCTACATTTCCCCTAGATTTCCCGATTATAACTAGGCATTTAAGAAAAATCCCTTTAACTAGGACAATCATTGTCTACCCCCGGTCAACCCAACGAAGTACGCACTTTAGAATTCCTTTACATCGTTGTAACACTACCACACACATATCCCCAGGATACACCCAGACTCTCACACGATTACCAGCTGGTCGCAATGCACGTCTAGATTTCTCGCTTATGAACCACATTGTAATTTAATCTAGACTATTGCACCTAATCTTGTGATGACTTTCTTTTCGCAACAACTTTCATGACACTCAAGCAGTTACAACTTGCAGATAAGTTCAAATTCTTTAATTAGTTCGTTTCATAGACAACTGTTACTAATCATCTATGCCTTATACGGCCTCTAAGGCCAGATACCAATTGGAACCTTCTCAGTTCCAATTAACTTGCTTGTGTCCCATCAGCCGGGACTACGACGTCTAGTTCACTTCGTTGAGATACCAATTGAAATTGAGAGATACCAATTGGACTCAACTCATACCATAAGAGACAATAGTAGCTAGCGATCCCCCATAAACTGCTAATTTCAATCATAGAACTTAGTCGAACCCAATTCTTAACTGCCTCAATCTTTAACTGATGGTAAGCAAACCTTAAATCAATCTTAGAGAAAATCGATGCTCCTTGCAATTGGTCAAAAAGGTCATCTATCTATCTGAGGCAATTGATACTTGTTCTGAATGGTGACCCTATTCAATTTTCGATAGTCTATACACATCCTCTCTTGCTAGTGATGGTGTTACCACTTTTGTTGATCTAGTTCGGACCATAGGGTGAAGGAGGAAAGATACCAATTTGTATCACCCAGATACTAATTGGATTCAAGTCATAACACGAAGGAGTAGAAAGAAGTGAGTTTTTCCTAAAGTCTTATAGCCTCTCGAAGAAAAGAACGGACGTCTTCGTACTGTTCCGCAAGACTCTACTAGACTTATTTTAGTACAATGAGATCAACGAATCTAGGGCTCTAATACCAACTTTGTCACGACCCAGACCGTTGTGATTGACACCCACACAAACCTTTTGGTGGGAGAACCATTATTGCAACCCAAACAAACAAATTTTATGAAAAATAAGGTATTTAAAGATATGGAAACAGGTTTAAATGACTATAAAAATGGAGTCCTCATAAACTCCAAGGTTTTAACAAACAACTAACCAAACTAATGCGGAAGAACAACCCTTAGAACCTGAAAGTCATTGTACCAAAACTCTACTAACGACAAGTCTAAGAACAAAGGGTACAACCCCGAAACTAAACAAACACATTAAAAAAATAGTTTTAGTCCGAAAGAATGGACTTAAACAAGAGAGATCCATGACAGCCTAAAAGAAATGACTCACCCTTGAATTCGATCACGATCAATAGTCACTTAGCTGAGGTCTATCAATAGCCGCCTGAAGATGCCCTGTACTCAACAAAGAACAAGAAAGTGCAATATCAGTACACAACCACAGTGTACTGGTAGGGTCACACGGCTATCCCAATAAGTGAAACACATGCAAGTAACCACAACATTATAAATACGCATATAACCGAACATATACAATATTAGTCATCTTTTCAGGATCAATGTAGCATCCCATGTTCTCAATAATACACATTAGTTATCAATTTAGAGCAACATACAGTCTTCCAATATCAATCATCATTAGATATGAACGTAATCATCACAAGTAGATACACAACACAATTCAATGGTCCTCTCATGGAACCCACACCCAAACTGTTAGCATACCGGAACGTGGTACCCGATCCAATGTTTATGCCAGAATGTGGCAACCGATCTAATGTTTATGCTGGAACGTGGCAACCGATCCCATGTTTATGCCTGAACATGGCAACCGATCTGATGCTTATGCCGGAATGTGGTAACCAATCCAATCAACAAACTACAATCACAATGTATATTCTCACAATCATACAACAAGAGGTGATTCATGGCATACAATTATTCAATTATCCTCATTTATGATTAGGGTGATTAATAATGCAACATTCGCATATATACATGTATTATAATAAGCAATTACAAACATATATTCACACCAACATGAAATCACAACCATCACCTACCTCGAATCCAAGCTTGAATCCCCTAAGGCACTTGAATCTTTCCTTTCCGGATTCTTTCGACTTGTTCTAAGGTCTACAAACAATTAATATATGCAAGGATCAACAATCAAAGGTCTAATTATCCAGATTATAACAAACACAATAACCCTAGACCAAACCCAAGATCCTAATACCCAATTTAGAGTTGTTTCCACCATAGATTCTAGATCAAAACCCTCCCCCATCGATAATTACTCTTTAGATTACGTTTTACGGATCAAAAAATGGATTCGGGGAGTTAAAATCTTACCTTTAGCCTACAAAATGGTGGAAAACTGTCAAGAATCGCCTGGGGTTCGTTCCTTAGCTCTAAAAATTGAAAAGTGCAGAATAAAGATGTTTTGGGGTTTATTTACAACCTTAAATCACGTCGGACCCACCACAGCGGTCCTCACTCCGCTACAGCGGCCTCTCCCTAGCGGCAGAAATCCCGCCCCAGCGGCTTGCACGGAACCAACGAGCTATTTTAATAATTCCAAGACCCCCATTTCACAACACACCTTTAACCAATGTCGCTCAGAAAATACCGTTCACGCTAAGATCGATTTCGGGAGTTCTACTCACCCGAATTCAATTCTGTAAAGTCGTACAGATTCCTTAACGACTTATCTAGCCACTTATGTAATCAAAATCATAAATAAGTCACCCGATTGTTACCAGATTTCCCTACACCTTAACGACTCTGATTTCGTCCAAATCTGGACTAGGTTGGGAAATTCCAAGTTACTACTCAAAAGTTTTCTGGCCCCGATTCTTTCCCCATTGGCTTTTCTATAACGACGGGAACAAGTCATTACAAAATGACAGGTTTTGAGACTATTTTTCCAAAAGATTAAAATAGAAATCTAATGAAAATATTAAAAGGGGGTTCGGGGTTCACATTAACATTTCAGGAAGGGTTTGAAAGCACCCGAAATACCCTCTAACACGCGGTTAACCAATAATTAAAATATTTGGTTAATTATTTTAAGAAAATAAGCGTACTTGAGCAAAATTGAAGAAATGAACAACATAAGACTTAAAACTATTTTCTTAGGGGGGAAGAGGAAATATGAGGATTTTATTAAATAAAATCTCAAAGTAATTTAAGTAAGAAAATGAACACTTATCCAAAAGAAATTAGAAAAATATAAGTAATCAAAAAAATGGTAATTTTTTGGGGAATTGATTTAGGGAAAAACCTTGAAATTAAGTAAACACACTAGCATGCAATGTCAATTAAATAACAAATAGAGAAGATGTAGGCCCAAGTCTGATTTATGTCCGTCTGGATCGGTACTTGGGTCTAATTTCACTTTGGACTTTTGGCCCATTAGAGCCCACCTGTACATGTCCTAATGACTAGCATAAAACTGAATTTCTTTTAGGCTTTAGGCCCAATTTCACCTATCCTAAAACTAGCATATGATACTAAAAATAAATGGGCTTTTGACCCAATTACAACAAAACATTAAAAAAAACTGGAAATTTGGGGGCTTCTCAGGCCCATTTCTGCTCATAAGATATACACTGATATACATCAACTATATTTTTCCTTGTGCTAAATTCAATTAGTTCATTAGTTGCCCCTATAATGTTTTCAATCATCATTGAGGTAATATCTTTACAAGTACATGAAGGAGTTAATTTTTCTTTTTTTACTTTTCCAGAAACTGTACATTTAAACCAGTGAGTCTTCAACTCTTTCATGTATTTATTTAAGCATCAATTAATTTAGTAGTCCCCATCGTAATGTGTCATTACCCAAATTTTTCTATTGGTCCTGACTTTACATGACATACAGACACATTGAATACAAATAGTAATTTACTTTAATCCACTGTATTTTCTTATTGGTGTGGGCACTGGTTAGTGGAGATTTGGTAAGAGGGGTCATTTTCTGTTCACCATTTAATTTGACTCCAAAGCCAAATGAATGGAGATTTAAAAGAAGAAAAAAAAATACACACAAAAAGGGTAACATATTTAAAAGAAAAAGTAGGGTCTGGTATTGGTCAAAACTCATTGACAGATTGTTCATCTTCACATTCTTATCTGTCCATTATTTGATTATGGTCACCAAAGTCAGCAAAATATTTGCTTTCGCGCATTTTGACTAATTCCACAGGATATCTATCACCTCCTACCAACAACAAGTATTTGGTCTCTGTACACTAGGGCTATGTATGATATACAGATGAAAGAATCACCTAGTGTTTTTTTGCAAACTCGTACCATCAGTTTTATAAGCCAACCAGGTCTCAAAATATTCTAATGGCCAATATATACTTGGCGCAAATGCAGAGAAGAAAGATTAATGTGGCAGCAACAACAAACGATAAAGAAATAAGATTTCCCAGTTGAAGTATGAAACAACTTTCAATAACTTGCCAACTACTTTCAATGGTATGGTTAAGCTCACAATAAATAACGTAGAATAAACAGACTTCATTTCAACAAAGAGGCTCTACTTTCCCGTCCAGATAAGCGTTCAATGAAGAAATGGATAGAGAAAACATGGAAAAGCTCAGTATCAAGTTATTTTGGAGAAATATAAAAGAAAGAGTTAAAAAGACTAAAACAAAGAGATGGATAAATTCATTTTGAAGAAGGTACTTGGACATGTGATTTCATATCGCGAGATTAAATCAATGTTTGGACATGTGATTTCAAGTTGATTTCATCTCATGTCTCAAATTCTCCAAAAATCATAATTTCATATAACATGGTTAAACGAGCCCCTAAATATAATGAGTAAAGAAGAAATGTTTAAGTCTATATTTTCTACTATTTTTTCGTGTGTTTTGTCATGTTTTTAAATTTTCAGATAGCTTATGTAAGGAGATTAGTCTACTTTTAATTTTTTAAATTTTAATTGAGATAAATGAAGGGGAAAAATACATTATAAAAATTGATAGAATTTTTGTGAGATAAAATCTAAGAAAGGTCTTGATCTAGAGAACTAAAACTTTTTATCAATGCCTTAATAACTAAACTTGCTTGAAGGAAAATTACCTCATGAAATGCTAAAAAATAGATATTTTTTTAGTACTTTTTTTTTAATGTGGGATATCCCTCTTTGAGATCTTGAATTTGAAAAGGTATTATTTAGGTAAGATATTTTTAATGAAAGAAGGAATAAGGTGGAGAGTTAAAGATGGAAACAACATTAAAGTTTGGACTTATCCATGAATTCTTAATTCAAATGGCTATAAACCCCTTCAAATTAAACACAAATGACTATCAATTTACAATTAAGGGCGATGCTAATGTTCTTATTAATCAACAAAATTATATATTCAGGACTTGTATACTTATTTTTGTCTTAATGATATTCATTCTATTTTATTTATTTCATTATCTATTACATAAACTTCGGATAAAACTATGTAATATTATACAAAATTAGGTGAGTAAAAGATTAGATTTAGTTACTATCTAACCAAGATTTTTCTCATTATAGTGATGTGACTGCTAATAAACCTCGAGCTAGTTTTTACTCTTTTTAAAAAAAAATTCTAAGACTTTTTATGGTCACTGAAAATAAAATACAAATATAGTATAAATATTTTCTTAGGAAACGCATTCTTAATGTCTTACTAATTAATGCAAACACTTCTAATAGATTGATTTATATTTATGATGCTTGCAAGGTGTTTGGTTTTAAAATAGTAATAATTGACCACATATTTTTTTGAGTGTTCGAAATCTTACTGTAAAAATTGTGACATATCAACTTGCATGATTTAGAGAACACTTTTAATTTTTCAAGATGACAACATGATGTGTTTCACAATACATGCCGATACCTTAAGTTTGTTAAGCTATTGAGATTAAATGTTTTTATCTTATGATAAAAGTGAAAAACTATTTTCTTTGCTTTACCGGTAATACAATATTGTTAATTAGACTTTACTTGATTTTCATGAATATATTATGATGCGTTGCTAGCTTCGTTAGTTTCACCTTGCATGTCTACTTGAACTCATATGAAGAAAATAGTCATAATCGCTTAAGCACTTGCAATTTAATAGGCATTAGAAAGCACTAGAGAATGGTTGGTCAAATTATCAAAGATTCATATGCTATCACATAAAAAAAAATGTGGTACAAATATTCATGACAAAAATAAAAATGCGATAATATATAAAGATTGGTGAGTTCCTTTGAAAATATCAACTTTGTTTAGAGATTAGACTCCTCGTAAATGAAATGTGCTGACTCATAATCTAACTAAGTTTTTATTTTATTTTTTTACTCCTCAACTATTGTTTAATATTTAGGTTTACCCTTTAAGTGGTTATTCATACCCCAATCGCCGTCTACAAACTTGTCACTTGTACTCCTACTTGAACAGAAACCTTCAAATTAGTCCAAATTAATCCGAATTTCTTAAAAATGATCCATTCTCAAATTGAAATTCGTACGCGACCCTTTTCTATCTTAACCCAAACAAATTTAACTCATTTCTCATACCTATTTCAAAAGAACTTCCAAGTGACTTCAATTGCCAATTGAGAACTTCCAAAGAATTTGGTCTACATTGATGGACCTTTGAGCCATTTTCTTTCCTCCTAAATCCAAATGTCTTCTAGATGCTGTAAAAGTAGGGGTGTACAAAATCGAACCAAATCGCAATTTGAGTCAAATTGAAAAAAAAACTCGACTAGTGGTTGGTTTGCCTTGGTTTGGTATTGAAAAAAAAATCTGATTATATTTGGGTTGGTTTGGTTTTAACTAAAAAAAATCAATCCGAGACCAAACTAACCCGACATTATATATATAATTTTAAAATTTATTTTATACATAAAAATATTTACTTTGATATAATTTTTAAATATTTCTTATACTTTTTCATAGTTTTATCTTTTAATATATTATTTCAAGTTTGAAACTTAGAATTCTGAATGGTTCAATAAAGATTATAGTCCACAAAATGTTGATAATTATAATAAAGCTTAAATCAAAATCAAATTAATACTAATGCAAAAAGAAAATCAATTCAACACTAAGAATGACAATAATATTGAATATTTGTTCTTTGATTTTTACATTGGTTTAGACAATTCAAATACATAATCTAATTTCAATTTTCTTTAATATTTAGTTATGTAACTAATACTTATTAAACTTATTTTAGCGTAATTTAGTACTTTTAAATTATGATCATTTCATTATGACTTGTTAATTTGCAATATTGTTTTATGCGATTTCATTATTATTATTTTTTTGTTTGGATATTTTAGTGTCATTACTCATATCATATTTTGTGTTATTTTCTTAAGAAACACCTTAGATAGTTGTATTTTGGTAGGACTAAAGAAATATTTGAAGTACAAGTAAATTATATGTTTTGTATGAATACTTTACCGGAAAAATCCGAAAAAAACCTGAAAAAACCCGAGTTTTATTGGTTTGGTTTGGTTTATAGATTTAAAAATTCGACACAAATGGTTTTGTTTGATAATTGAAAAACCTGAACCAACCCGGTCATGTACACTCCTATGTAAATGTATCAAATTTAACTAAGCATCTGAATGCCCTCTTCTTCAAACACTTGATCTCAGCAATAACTCATTCCATGGTACAATTTCAACTAGTCTTGTTAATCAACTAAAAGCTTAATCTTTTGGAAATAGTTACGGAAAATGGATTAAATTTATTTAGTTTAAGATAGAGGGTTGGATATGGGTTTCAACTTGAAAAGGGATCGTTTTTGAGAAATTCGAGATAATTTGGGGGGTTTCTATCCAAATAGAGGTACGGGTGACAAGTTTGCAAACGGTAGGGGTATAAATAGCCACATAGTACAATGAAGGGTAAATCTAACAATTAAGTGGAAATTCAAGGGTATTTTTGACCTTCTCCCTAAAGTTTATTGCATGTCGTTTAAGTTCATTATTAGGTAACGATGAAAAGTCTCATTTGGTGTAATCATGTCATTACCTTAATATTTTCTTCTCATTTTGTCTTTACTTATTATTTAATAGTCAGATTTATCTTTTAGTCTATCTTTTCATAGTAGCTCTACTATGTACTCTGATCTACTTTTCTTATGAATTTATCATTCAAATTGTTGATTTATGACATTATGCAATAACAGAGAACAATTTAATTTATCCAAAGAGGAAAGACATAAAGTCACCATTGAAGTTGTCCCGAATTTTCAAAAAGACACATTAACTTTGCATGCATCCTATTACCCCATAAAAGTATTAAATACCCTTGTAAATAGACCATTTTGACTCATTTCCTCATCTATGAAGAGGCGTGTGATGCTCACCTTTTTGACCATTTTAATTAAATTTAAATATTAATAAAAGCAAGGACAATCCGATCCGAATCTTAACAAAAACACTTCCATTTCTTTTCTTTTTTATTTTTCAAATTTTCTCTTCTTTTCCATTGAAATTTGCTCCCACCCTCCTTAAAGAAAATCGAAATTGCGGTTAGGTCTTCATCTTCTTCATCAAATCAAAGTATGGCGTATGCAACAATGAAGCTGACAAAACCAGGGCTAGAGGGGCTCGAGAGAAGATTGATTATGATCACTCTTTCTACCAAAAACGTTAAGAATCTTAGAAAATGTGTATGGATTTGGTTTGTGGTGCTAACATTATCCCTAGGAAGTCTTGTTGTGGAGAAGGCACAAATACATGGGACAAGTTTGAGCTGTAGGTTCACGAGCACGGATTGATCTTTTTAGCTCCCCAAATGTTGTCAAGCAAATCACCCTAATCACCATTGAACCTTGTATCGAGGTTGATGTCACCATTGTTGATTCCTAAAAGTACTTGTTTGAAAAAAAAATCTCCAACAGCAAATTTGGGGAAGATGAAGTATTTAATTATCTGATTAATTAATAAAGAAAACAGTTGAAATGTGGCATTTTTTAATTATTTTTTGGCAGTTAAAATAGACCTTCACGCGTTGTTGTTTGAGTGTTCACAAACATAGTGAGAAAATGGGTCAAAATGATCATTTTACAAAGATATTCAATAGTTTTAAGGGGTAAAAGGACGCTCGCAAAGTTAAGATGTCTTTTTGAAAATTTGAGACCAACTTTAGTGATGACTTTATGTCTTTTCTCTTATCCAAACATTATATTCATTAGAATAATGCAATACAATACAATACAACACAACACAATACGATAAATTATGAAACAATACATAACAACTTTCCAAACATAAATGCAATTGTCTCTTATATGTAAGTAGCAATATAATACTCACTTTGTTCCAATTTATACATTCACTTTTCTTTTTTAATCGGTCCAAATTTTTTTGACACATTTCTATATTTAATAGTAATAATTTAACTTTAAAAAATTTATTTTACCCTTAATAAAGTAATTTATAACCACACAAACATCTATCACTTATTTTAGACCATAAATTTTCAAAGTAATTCTTTCTTTCTTAAATTTCTTGTCAAGTCAAACTACATTACATAAAATGAGACAGAGTATAAAAAGTCGTATATATAAGAAAAAAACAACTTTAAGACTATTCACAAAAGAAAATTTGGACACAGGGAACTTCTAAAAGAGTAATAAATTAAGAAGGATAAGTGTAAAAAATAAAAACTTGAGACTGCCTCACAAATGTTTCTTTAATACAAATACAAAGTGTCCCTCCAAGGAAAAACTTCAAACTTGAATCTCTTTGCCTTGAAAAAGAAACTCAAACTAATACTGAAAACTGCAAGTCTTCAAGTATCAAACTGGTAATGCTGAGACGCTACTTATTCTGTCATCAGAAAATCATAAATAGGAACATAACCCCGAAGCGACAAGTCGAACAATCAATAATTTCATTCAAAACTGGAATGTAAAAGAACAGAAGTTACAATCTTTTCATATATATATATATATACTTGGCAGAAATTACAATATTGCAGTTGTGACATGGATCGTAATTCCACCACCACTGCTGGTAGATATCAGTTTGAATTAACGGCTTGATCACACGAACAAACAGAAACCCCAAAAGAAAAAAGAGAGAAAAGAAGACGAGAAACGGATTTCTGAGTTTCAGATTACCTCAAGGGAAATCATCTTCTACCAGCTCTATTTATCTAAAGAATGAATGAAGGCAAGGGACGGCAAGACCTACAGATTCTAACACTAAGAGAGCATTTACAAGTAGGAAAATGAGGTGCTAGACTGTTGTACCAAACTGGTTCAGAAAATGGTGTCAATTGTGAGCTTCCTTCTGCGCGGTGCTTTTTCTGCTATTTGTTTCTCTAGGTCCATAAAGTTGGAGCCTTTATGTGCAAATAATCTCCTGAGATTTATCACAGAAAGCTCACTGAAGGTACCTACAGCAAGGTCAGCTTGCCCTAAATCGTACCTGCAAGTTTCAAACTCCTAAATAAAAATTTGCAAGCAGAAGCAGTGACATGCTTTCTGCATTTGAAGAAAATAAAAAAAGCAAGAAAATCCAAAACTTCTGTCAATATATCAACACTTCAAACAGATATTGAAGAAAGCACCTAGTCCTAAACCCACCCCCTAGAGGGAGGAAGGGTCTGGGACACCTTTTTGGCAGCAAAGAACATTTTGTGTCCAAACATGATACAATAAGACAGTTCAAATCAAGAGCTTCAACAATACGGGGAAAAACCAGAAAACAGTAATACATACGCTGGGTGAGCACCAATAAGTGCCACAGCCATCATTGTACAGTTGTGAGCAGCAGTTATGCCCCTAGGGTCGTCCTCAAACACCACACACTTTGATGGCTTTCTGTCCAGCTGCAGAATTTTGTTTTTGCAATAGGTAAGATCCAACAAAACCAAGAGAGTTCAAAAGAAGGTTAGTGTTTTGGTCTATGCTTAAAAAGCATAGAGGAAAGAGTAGAGAGTGTATAGTTAATCTATCATTTAAGTGGTGTAGCAGGTCAATATTGCTAGGATTTAGCATTCAATGCAGATGTAAGTATAAACAAAAAACTGGAACTGACACACCTTATTAAAGAGAAATTTAAGCATTTTTAGTTCACACACCACACTTCTAGATATTATTCTCCCTCATATGCAAGTAAGAAATAAAATGTGCTATAAGCAGCCACCATCCCCAAAGAATCCAAACAGTATGTTTAATATGGTTTTAGTATTCTTAACGTGTTAGAAATGCACCAGTCCAACACTCAAAATACACTTCAGCCTTACCTTCACAGCTGCAGAAAGAAATCTATGTGCTATAGACTCCATTCCGTCCTCCTCTGTCACAATTGCCTGAATCAACAGCATGATGATCAACAACATGCACATGTTAATAGCCGACCAGATTGTAGATATTATCTCTAAGAGAATGTAATTAACTACCTGGAAGTACTTCATGAGTCCCATGCGCTCTAAGGCTTCAACCATATTTCTGCGATCAAAACTTGACACAACAGCGCAAGGGATACGAGCAGTTGATACGGCATCCAGCCATTCTTTCAACCCTTCAATTGGCTCTGAAATCTAAAAAGAGGAGAGTTATAGTGATGTTTTTGAGTTCATTGAAAAACACAGCATCCACTCTGCATAAATGCATTACTTTGAGAAGCTTGTCATGATAGAGTTGGGAAAGCCTCATCTTCAATCGATCCTGATCAGCTTCATTCTTCTCCTTTGGCAGCGCCTATAATTGCATAGGATTTCTCAAAAATAGACATTTTAATAAGACATTGATTATATAAGAGAAGATTTCTACAAAACTAGATAACGATCAATACTATTTTTCATCTCAGTGATTTTCTATAGAGAAATGTGTATTTTGCCACCCAAAAAAGTCCTAAAAGCAAACTCAAACCTGATAGTCCACTATTTCTCCAATCAAAAAGGCATGCACACCGACTCATATGCATATAGTGTATAGAGGCAAATATCTCAGAGAATTTAACAATTATTTATTTAACAAAAGAGTAAAAAAGATTACAGGCCACAGACTTGGACAAAAATTAAGGAAGAGGACACTATCCACACTCATTGTTCAAATAAAAATAGGTAGTCATGACTTGTATGATCATATACTCCTAACCTTATGCAGAATATGATCAGCAGTTGCATTAAGTAACAGCCGCTGCACACTATCATCTTCAGGAAGCTCTAATCCTGCACATAACCAAATGATAAATAGCTTATATAATTTAACAAAATAAAGTCAAAACTAAAAGCATCAGTAATGAGCATCTACAAATTGAGGAAAGTAGTCAATTGTCTTTTATAGGTTAGATGGTCATTCTTTAGCTAGTTCTTATCTCTCATAAACTGCAAAGATTAGTTTTACAGTATAACCTTCACAATTATTTAAAATTGCAAACTTACGGGTCTTTAAGATTGTGCTTCTTGTATGATTGCAGACCATAAGTTTCTTACGATGGCTCATTTTCCATGGGATGAACATTGAGACGGCTCACCATTGGATGTAAATTTTTTATTTTTTTTTGGGGGGGGGAGGAGGTAGCCAGTAGATTAATCACTCTTTGGCCCCTGATCAAGGATTCCATTCAGCCCATCCCGGGAGATAAACCCATTAGTAAAAGTCAACATCACCCTGATCTCTGATATATGTGAATTTGGATTTATGAATCTCATTACAAGTTGAAAAAAATATCAGTTACCACTCTCACTGTCTCAAATATATATGGAGATACTAAAAAGAACAAATAAGATCCAGATCATGTTAGATGACATGTCACTGGGACTCCAGATGTATATGTGTATTGGCAGCAGACAGCTAAATCCTATCACATTCCCCATTTTCTTCTTTTCTTTTAGGGGCCCAACAAAACTTCAGAAACTTAAAACTCATTTCCCACTCAAGGATGTTTCATTTTATAAATGAAGAGCAAATATTTTACTGTACGACCAATAAGAAACAAATGTATGATTCTCAAAATTTTGTTGCACCTGTGTTGGATCCACCAAAAAACGCACTACTTTTGGAGGATCCGACATGCACCCATCGATATTTTAGAAGAGTCAGAGCAACACAGGTAATTTCAATCCCACTCGGATTGGCTTATGCTATACAGCTGAAATAATATTGATATTTGCATGCAACCCAAGTGAAGAAGTTTAATTACTAAGCCAGAAAAATCGGCAAGTCACTCACCTTCTTCAGAGGCAAGTTGATTCCAGGCATCCAACTTCAGAGCTCGAGAATCTGCCTGAGAAGTAGGATGTGGAAGTACATTGTCAGCAAATAATTGAGTGTTATGACTTCCACTCAAGTAGAAGAAAGAACTCAGCAACACAATTGCTTGCGAGCTTCATTATTGGAGCATCAATATCTACCACATCTTTCAATTATCTTCAGCAACATTTCTAGAGGAAAACATTATCTTATCTCCCACTCCCCCCCCCCCCCCCCCCCCCCCAACCAACCAACAAACATATCAATTATCAATATCCAGATATGTGATTAAGATATACATTGTACGTATCCGTATAATTCTCTTTTCTCTTCTATCAAATTCTTTTTTCTTAACATGAACCCAAGTTTTTGTTGCCTTTTGCCTGAGTTCCAGTCCATGCACCCAATACTAAGTCTAATACAAAACAAGCCACCTCTCCTCTTTAGGATTCATATCATGAAGCATCAACTTGTTTGGAACTGGACATTGGTGTTGTTGTTGTTATCTTAAAGCATCAATTCCTAGGGTGAGTGACGAAACACCATAATTTGGGGATCTTGTACTTCTATTGCAGTTTATTCCAATTCATAAATGTATTTAGAGGAAAGTTCCTTGACATATATATGCACACACACACACATAGTGAGAGAGACACACACACATAGGAAGAGAGAGAGAGAGAGAGAGAGAGAAGTTCTTTAATCTGTCTTTCACACCTAATTGTTAAAAAAAGGTCTCCCATATAAGAACCAAATTGGAGAGCAGGAAAAAAGATGCACAAACAAAGACTTTGAGTTTGTAAGGCAAAGTCATCAAAGATTCAGACATTGGGCCTGAATGTAACAAAACCAGCACCCTTCAAGAATTCCTTATAAGCATGCAATTTTAGACACGAATAAGAAACACAAACATAGGGCAAACCAACAATAGAAGATCACTTCCTTTTATATGGACATAATCAATTGTCAGCCAGGCTTCAGAGACCACTTCACTTATACAGTTGATCACAAATCAAGTAACAGTTCACGAATCAGGTAACCTCTCTTAAATTAGACCAGATGGTCAAAGATTCAGGTCTTACCACCACATTATCCCAAGAGAAAATGAGGCCATAAGCTTCATCAGGCTTCATTGCATAACGGATTCTTCGCAGGAAACCCTCTTGCAGTCTATCATTTAAAAAATCCTAAATGCAAAAAAAGGAACTCCTTGAGTACAGATATGTTGCCTTGTAGCACCAAAAGGCACAAAGATTCAAAAACCCTGTTACAAAATCTGAACTTCTGGTCTTACCACATCAACTTTGAGCAGTCCATTGGGTCTAAATGTCTCGAAACCTTCTCCGTATTCGGCACCAATTGCCTACAAAACCCAATAAATACAAACAAACACCTTATCAGTCCCATTTTGAACAACAAAATCACTATTTGGAAGTCAAAGAGTGTTCTTTCAAACATTTTTCTAAAAGTTTTAAACTATAAATACAGCAACTTAGTGTTTTTTATGGTAATATTGGATAGCAGGGTATGGAGCAGAACTTTGGTTGAAACAGGGCACTACTCCACCCTAAAACGAGAGTCTGTTCAAGAGTTTTTCTCATGGTTTCTCATTGGAGTTTATGCTCCTCACATTAGAAGTGAGAAACTTGAATGTTGGGAGGAAGTGGCAGCAATCGAGGAGCTACGTGGGGGGCCATGGATTGGCTGTGGTGATTTCAATACTGTTAGGTACATGGATGACAGGAGAGGTTGCATCAGGATCACAAATGTAATGTCAGACTTCTCTAGATGGATTGAAGACATGTTACTCCATGACCCCCCCCCCCCCTTTTAAATGGAGGAAAGTTTACATGGTTTAGGGGAGTAAGTCATAGGAGTGCTGCTAGGCTGAATAGATTCTTATATTCTATGGGGGAGGAGACCTTCAAGAATATCAAACAAAGCATTCTTCCCAGAATTGTTTCCAACCATAACCCTATCATACTTGAATGTGGAAACTGGAGAAGAGGAAATCTAGTTTTGAATTTGAAAATTGGTGGCTTAAGCATGAGCTGGCAGAGCTTGACTTAGTTCAAGATAACAGGGTCTTGACTGAAAACGAAATGGTAGTGAGAGCCACAATTCTAGTGGAACTGGAGGTACTAGCTAAAAAAGAAGAGTCAACTTGGACGCAGCATGGGGATAATAACACCAGATTTTATGCACACGAGGTACAACAATATTGATAGGCTTGTGGCACATAGGGTGGAAATTAAAGAATTTGAAGAGGTCAAATGAATATGATAGAATTTTACAACAAACTTTACACAGAACCAGAACCGTGAAGACCAAACTTTGAGATGATTTGTTCCAAGATCACCCAAGAGGAACAAGATTGGTTGCAGAGACCTTTCTCAGAACTAGAAATGCTCCAAGTTGTAAAGCAGTGTGATAAGTGACAAAACACCCGGACCTGATGACTTCACTGTACAATTCTTCAAAGAGTGTTGGTGCATTCTGAAGGAGACTTGGGCCTCATTTGTTTCCATTAAGATTAAGATGTCTGAATCTGAATACACATCTGAATATTAAGATGTGCATTAAGATCTAAATGTGTAAATCTGAATATTAAGATGTTGTCTCTGAATCTAAATACTGAATTATTGGGACTGTTTGTTTTCAATATCTGAATGTACATAAGAAATTAAACGCTATATCAATAAAATATTATAAAAACCTCATTTTAGTGAAATAGTTTTTTTTTATATATAGAAAATAATATTTTGAACATTTTTATCGTAACAAGTTAATATGAATCTTTTAAGAATTTAACATTAAGTTACATCATTAATATGACTATTCTTTGCACTACAAAAACTTTGAGAATCTAATATAATGCAATGTAAAATAGTTTATATAGAGTAGTAATATAATGTTTATGGAAACTTTTTTTTTATAATGGACATTTGTTATTGTTATCGATCAAATAATTAATACTTTCTTATTTTCTGAAACCGTGCTAAATATTATATCATGGGAGTGCTTATCAATTCAAATATATTGATTAATTTATGAAAGTAAAAGACGTATATTGAGTTAATAAGAATAAAGGAAATTATAACGGTAAGCATGTAATTAACATTAATTAAATAAGAAAATAACTTTTATGAATTGTTGTGATGTAGTTGAATTAAGATAGGAGTCTTATTTTTGAGTCTGAATGGTGTTAAGAGTGTGTTACAGATCTGATTCATTCAGATATATTCAGACCCATTAACAGGCTTATAAGGAAATAAAATAAACAAACTTAATAAACTGAATCTGAATAATTAAGATTCAGTCCTCAAAAACAAACACACTGAATGAGGCGAATCTAAATGATTAAGATTCAGACCCCTATTATAAGTGCAAACAAATGAGGTCTTAATGCATACCATTCAGAACTTTCTTCAAATGAAAGCTTTTGAGAAGTCATTAAATGCCACTTTCATAGCACTCATGCCAAAGAAGGAAGGAGCAGAAGAGCTTAGGAATCTCAAGCCAATTAGTCTGATAGGAGGAGTCTACAAGATCATCTCCAAGCTTATCACTGAAACGTTAAAAGCTATCATGGGAAAGCTAATGAATGAACATCAAATGGATTTTCTAAAGGGTAGATGTTAGAATATGAATAGGTTTATACAATCCTATTAGAATAGGAATAGGTTTATACAATCCTATT